>NW_027449900.1:0-95557 GCF_964194025.1 Convolutriloba macropyga
TTTTCAGTTATTAATTGCTCCCCAACGAACAAAGAATGTTCTTAGCTAGAACATTCTTTCGCATGAGCGATCGAAATTGACTTTCATCTTCACAAACGGGATAAATTGGTAAAGCTCGACGGTATTTAGTGTATGAGCAGCTCTCTAAGAGCTTTAGTACAATTTAAATGTGCCGTCCGCTGAAGCTGCTGAGTAAACATTACATCAGGGCGTGAAGTGATTGTTTGAATTTTGACTGACGAGACACACACACACACACAGAGAGAGAGAGAGAGAGAGAGAGAGAGAGAGAGAGAGAGAGAGAAAAGAAAGATAGGTTTCCGAAATTTTTGCCAAAGGAGCAAAAACTTTTGTACACGTGTGGCTTTTTCGGGGTAGTTTTTTTGAAGTTTAATTTTACTTCTTTTACCAAAGTGATTTTTTTCAAAAATTTTGGAATTGATGCGCTCTCCTCATTTTGACTATTTTATTGTTTCTTGAAGGCTTCTAGGTGATCTTTTGAGTTATTTGGTGTCGTTTTGCCATTTCACACTCTTGTCTAAAATGGCAAAACGACGCTTGTCGGAAATGACCAAATGGGGGTTTACTGTTTATGAAGAGTTTTTTCGGCTGGAAAAGTAGACTTTCTAGTAGTTTTGGTGTACATTTTATGGTATTTTTTTGTTATTTTTGTCATTTTGTAATTTTGCTATTTTTGTTTCAGAATTTCTCATACGAAAAATGTCGAATTTCAGTCTGCTTTTGTCTAATTTTGTTGGCGTTTTCTTTCTACTGTTTTTTTTTGCTTTTCGGAATAGTTTTTTTTGTAAACTTGTTTATTTGGGTTTGCTACAATAAAAAGGCAGCAGCAGGCTTTTGCTTGCATTATTAGCGATTTTGATATTTGACAAATTTTATAATTTGTGAATGTTTATTATTTGGTACGTTTTATATCACCAAGAATATTAATTCTTTAACTGTCAACGTCAGGTGTTTGACTCTTTTATTCTTTTTTTTTTAGTTTTTTTTAAATCGATAGAGAAACACACACACACCGACCCGACATGACGCTCAGATAGGAAGCAACCTTATGATTGATTCTTACAGAAGGTTGTTACATGTTTTAATAGCCGCAAATCAATAGCTGCGGCTATTATTGGCCTTCTCCTGGTTTTTGACAATCCAAAGATTTGGATTGTTTCGGTGTGCCGTCTTTTTTAATGATATTTTGACACATTTTGCTGATGACTTTTAGCTTTCGAAGCGTTGTAAACAAGTAAAGCTCGGCGGGCATTAAGTTGCAATAGAGGTGATGTACAGACATTGCTGGGAATGTCTTAATTTAAGGTGAAAAGGTCACCTTTGATTTTTTGAACCACAAAATTGTGCTGTTTTTCTTGTTTTTGTCCTTTTTTCAGACTTTTCTTAAACAGTACTTCAATTAGCATTCGCTTAAGCTCCTAGAAGTCTTGTGCTAGGTAGAAGTACTCTTCATAACTGATTTCTGAGGTATATGTTTTGGTCATGCAAACTTAATTACAAAAAGTTATGCTGCTTTTTTTCGAATATTTTCGTCAGTTTTTGCGTTTTTCGAATTTTTGGAATCACGAATTTTAGCAATTTCTTGATAAAATTTGGATTTTTTCTCACTCTTTTTGAAAATTGTTTTTATTTTCGGAGTTTATCGATATTTGTGGGTCGGTGAAAATTTTTTAGGCTGGAGTAACTCCCTGAAGAGTGTTAGCAATGGTTTAATTTTTTTTGCTCTGTTTGATTTTTTCTAGTTTCTAGTAATTTTTGGCTGGCCTTCTTCAATTGATATGCTGATCAGATACAGTAGTTCACGATATTTCACTCAATTCTTTGGATTATATTTCTGAACTTGTCGTGCTATGTTTTTATTTCGCCGTCAGGATTTTGTTACGACCTTATGACGTCACGATCACTTCAAATCTCATGGCGTCATTTTTCACTCTGGGTGCAGAGAGTTTTCTGTTCAATTGAGTGATTTGGTTTTTGGTCACACTTGACTTACCTCACTCTGAATTTGACTTCTCTTTACTTGAATTCATAGAGATAAGGTCAAATGACTGAATGTTGTTCAAATGGTCAAATGACTAATTGAGGGTTGTCTGAGAGCAGCTATTAGAAGCGGCAATAAGCTTAACAAATTCTTAATCAAAATATAACATATCGGCATTTAATAAAAAGTTTTATCGGCTTTTTCTTTTACTATCCTTATGAGACTGCAGATCTACGAATCTATTGCGGCTATTTTCTGTCAATCTACCGGCGGCAATCTACCAGCTATGTTTTTTTTCGCCGCACTTACTGATGAAAAGCTTTGCAACTGCTTTGATTTGAAGCCTTTTTTGAAATGTCTGTATGACACTCAAATCGAAACCGCTGGTTTAGCGGCTGCTCCTTGGCTCACTTAAAAAGTGCGTTTTTAGTTGCCATGTTAATTTTTAGGTACCCATTATTTCACTCCTTTTTTCTAAAATTCAAAGTTTGGATTTTGAGCTGGAAGTCAAATTGGAGTGGCAATTTTGTTCAAGATGGAACAGTAAGTAAAGCGAACAAGCGAGTGGTTTTTTTGACGTGACGTTTGTCAACTATGAGTTTTATTTGTACAAAAATTTGTTTTCTCGATTGTGGTTTATCGTTTACGTGCTTTGTATCTTTTTCAGTATCTTTTTCAAACGAGTTTTTTATCTGGGTTTTTTCAAGAAGGGTTTTCCAAATCCATTCTTATTCATTTTTGGGTATAGTTTTTTTTCTCGTAATGCAATGAAAGATCTTTGTATTCTAGTTCTGGACCTGATCTTGGTTTGTTTGCTGTCAAACCAAACTATGCTTTGCTGTACATTGTCTAGGCTGGTTTCATTCTTCTTTCGGTTTACAATATATTTGAAGAGGAGTTTCTCAGCCAAACAACTTGAAAACTGCGGAGTCAAAGTTTACAGCTGAGATAAACCCATGAAGACCAGTTTTTCATCATTGTTACCTGAAGTTGGTTTTTATAATAATCTAAGTTACCTTGTGTAATGTTTACTGATATTGATGCCAATCCCTCTCGGTGCTCATTAGGAAACGGGAGCCTAATTAACAATTGAGAAACTGGGATCAGCCTAATTAATAAACTCTTTGTTTTTACTAATTTAAGTTACAATGTCTAATGCCCATTGATATTAAAAATTTATATATCTAGCCTGTTATCAAGAGCCTGAGTTAAGCCTAATTATCAATTGTAATCAAAACAAGACGTACTTCCAATTTTTGTGAGCAAATCAGTTTTTTCATTCTATGTTATGCCAATCAATTTTTAATGTCTCTCAAATTGATTTTTATAGAATTTTTAAAGTCTTTTGTTTTCGGCTGGATCAATTTTTCGTCTTATGCTGTTACTTTTTCGTCCTCAAAAATTGGAGAAACTTGTAAAGCCCGGAGGGCATTGAGTGGCTGAACACCTCTCTTAGAACTCTACTTGTCTCTAAGTTTACAATTAATCAAAGCTACTGAGAAGACAGAAATAAAATAGTTGTTTTAAAGGCATTTTTGGCCGGTTTGGACCCTTTCTTTTTCGCCACGCTACCATTCACCCACCCCTAACGCCGTTCCCTAGTGACCGATGAATCGAAAAACTTGCAAGAATCTTGCAAGTTTTCTTGCAAGATCTTGCAAGAGAATGCATACGGCTTCCATCATCTTGCAAGATTCTTGCAAGTTTTTCGATTCACTTGCAAGATTCTTGTAAGATTTTTAATTCTCTTGCAAGAATCTTGCAAGTTTTTTAATTCCGTTACCTGGCTGCAGGGGGCGACTGGTCGAGCTGAAAATGAAGAATATAGCTGATGTTGTGTCGGAAATTTATCTCGAGTCAAGTTTATAAACCGACTTTTGAGATTTTCCAGTATGTTCTGGGTGTGTTCCCCTCCTCCTTATCTCAACCGGGCTGGGGACCGGCTACGGCGGAGTTACAAACAAACAACTATAGGAGATTTCGAGCAGAGCATTCGGTAAAAAAAAACCGGGCTCAAGCTCCATCTCCAAACAAAACAACACAAATTAAAATAACAGCAGAAATTTAAACAATATATAGCAATAATAGTGTCGGAAATATTCTCAAGTTGATTTAAAAACCAACTTTTTGAGATTTTCCATTACGTTTTGGTGGTTTTTTCCCTCCTCCTTTCTCATCCGGGCTGGGGACCGGCAACGGCGGAGTTAAAAAAAACAATAAACGACTCAACTAAAAACAATGACGTTTCAAAATTAAAACAGCAAAGAAGCGAACCAGAACAACTAAGAGAGGATCTTTTTTTCTAGACAAACTATAAGACTGACTGTTTTTGATTTAGCAACGAAATATAGAAAGCAACTTCTACGTTGATTTTTGTCAGGTTTGGACGACTAAAAGATTCGTTTGAGAAAAAAGATGTTTTTAAGTAAAATTCACAAATAAGCGAACAAGAACTAAGAGACCAACTTTTCTTCTAGACAAACTATCTCACCGATTGTTTTTGAATTAGCAATCACATATATGAGGCAACTTCTACGTTGATTGTTGTTAGGTCTGGACGACTAAAAGATTCGTTTGAGAAAAAAAATGTTTTTAAACAAAAATTCACAAATAAGCGAACAAGAACAACTAAAAGACGAACTTTTTTCTAGACAAACTATCTCACCGATAGTTTTTGAATTAGCAACCATATATATGAGTCAACTTCTACGTTGATTTTTGTTATGTTTGGACGACTAAAAGATTCGTTTGAGAAAAAAAATGTTTTTAAACAAAAATTCACAAAGAAGCGAACAAGAACAACTAAGGTACGAACTTTTTTTCTAAACAAACTATAAAACCGATTGTTTTTGATTTAGCAACCACATATGAAAAACACTTCCTTTGTTGATTTTTGCTAGGTTCAGACTACTAAAAGAATTGTTTCAGAAGAAAAAGACGTTTTAAATACAATTCACAAATAAGCGAACAAGAACATCTAAGAGACGAACTTTTTTTCTAGACAAACTATCTCACCGATTGTATTTGAACTAGAAACCACATATATGAGGTAACTTCTACGTTAATTTTTGTTAGGTGTGGACGACTAAAAGATTCGTTTGAGAAAAAAGATGTTTTTAAACAAAAATTCACAAATAAGCGAACAAGAACAACAAAAAGACGAACTTTTTTCTAGACAAACTATCTCACCGATTGTTTTTGAATTAGCAACCACATATATGAGTCAACCTATACGTTGATTTTTGTTAGGTTTGGACGACTAAAAGATTCGTTTGAGAAAAAAGATGTTTTAAAACAAAATTCACAAAGAAGCGAACAAGAACAACTAAGGTACGAACTTTTTTCTGGACAAACTATAAAACCGATTGTTTTTGATTTAGCAACCACATATGAAAAACAATTCCTTTGTTGATTTTTGCTAGGTTCAGACTACTAAAAGAATTGTTTCAGAAGAAAAAGACGTTTTAAATACAATTCACAAATAAGCGAACAAGAACATCTAAGAGACGAACTTTTTTTCTAGACAAACTATCTCACCGATTGTATTTGAACTAGAAACCACATATATGAGGTAACTTCTACGTTAATTTTTGTTAGGTGTGGACGACTAAAAGATTCGTTTGAGAAAAAAGATGTTTTTAAACAAAAATTCACAAATAAGCGAACAAGAACAACAAAAAGACGAACTTTTTTCTAGACAAACTATCTCACCGATTGTTTTTGAATTAGCAACCACATATATGAGTCAACCTATACGTTGATTTTTGTTAGGTTTGGACGACTAAAAGATTCGTTTGAGAAAAAAGATGTTTTAAAACAAAAATTCACAAAGAAGCGAACAAGAACAACTAAGGTACGAACTTTTTTCTGGACAAACTATAAAACCGATTGTTTTTGATTTAGCAACCACATATAAAAAACAACTCCTTAGTTGATTTTTGCTAGATTCAGACTACTAAAAGAATTGTTTCAGAAGAAAAAGACGTTTTTAAATAAAATTCACCAATAAGCGAACAAGAACATCTAAGGGACGAACTTTTTTTTCTAGACAAACTATCTCACCGATTGTATTTGAACTAGCAACCACATATATGAGGTAACTTCTACGTTAATTTTTGTTAGGTTTGGACGACTAAAAGATTCGTTTTAGAAAAAAGATGTTTTTAAACAAAAATTCACAAATAAGCGAACAAGAACAACAAAAAGACGAACTTTTTTCTAGATAAACTATCTCACCGATTGTTTTTGAATTAGCAACCACATATATGAGTCAACTTATACGTTGATTTTCGTTAGGTTTGGACGACTAAAAGATTCGTTTGAGAAAAAAATGTTTTTAAACAAAAAATCACAAAGAAGCGAACAAGAACAACTAAGCTACGAACTTTTTTTCTAGAGAAACTATAAAACCGATTGTTTTTGATTTAGCAATTACATATGAAAAACAACTCCTTTGTTGATTTTTGCTAGATTCAGACTACTAAAAGAATTGTTTCAGAAGAAAAAGACGTTTTTAAATAAAATTCACCAATAAGCGAACAAGAACATCTAAGGGACGAACTTTTTTTCTAGACAAACTATCTCACCGATTGTATTTGAACTAGCAACCACATATATGAGGTAACTTCTACGTTAATTTTTGTTAGGTTTGGACGACTAAAAGATTCGTTTTAGAAAAAAGTTGTTTTTAAACAAAAATTCACAAATAAGCGAACAAGAACAACAAAAAGTCGAACTTTTTTCTAGACAAACTATCTCACCGACTGTTTTTGAATTAGCAACCACATATATGAGTCAACTTATACGTTGATTTTTGTTAGGTTTGGACGACTAAAAGATTCGTTTGAGAAAAAAATGTTTTTAAACAAAAATTCACAAAGAAGCGAACAAGAACAACTAAGCTACGAACTTTTTTTCTAGACAAACTATAAAACCGATTGTTTTTGATTTAGCAACCACATATGAAAAACAACTCCTTTGTTGATTTTTGCTAGGTTCAGCCTACTAAAAGAATTGTTTCAGAAGAAAAAGACGTTTTAAATAAAATTCACAAATAAGCGAACAAGAACATCTAAGGGACGAACTTTTTTTCTAGACAAACTATCTCACCGATTGTATTTGAACTAGCAACCACATATATGAGGTAACTTCTACGTTAATTTTTTTTAGGTTTGGACGACTAAAAGATTCGTTTGAGAAAAAAGATGTTTTTAAACAAAAATTCACAAATAAGCGAACAAGAACAACAAAAAGACGAACTTTTTTCTAGACAAACTATCTCACCGATTGTTTTTGAATTAGCAACCACATATATGAGTCAACCTATACGTTGATTTTTGTTTAGGTTTGGACGACTAAAAGATTCGTTTGAAAAAAAAAAGATGTTTTAAAACAAAAATTCACAAAGAAGCGAACAAGAACAACTAAGGTACGAACTTTTTTTCTGGACAAACTATAAAACCGATTGTTTTTGATTTAGCAACCACATATAAAAAACAACTCCTTTGTTGATTTTTGCTAGATTCAGACTACTAAAAGAATTGTTTCAGAAGAAAAAGACGTTTTTAAATAAAATTCACCAATAAGCGAACAAGAACATCTAAGGGACGAACTTTTTTTCTAGACAAACTATCTCACCGATTGTATTTGAACTAGCAACCACATATATGAGGTAACTTCTACGTTAATTTTTGTTAGGTTTGGACGACTAAAAGATTCGTTTTAGAAAAAAGATGTTTTTAAACAAAAATTCACAAATAAGCGAACAAGAACAACAAAAAGACGAACTTTTTTCTAGACAAACTATCTTACCGATTGTTTTTGAATTAGCAACCACATATATGAGTCAACTTATACGTTGATTTTTGTTAGGTTTGGACGACTAAAAGATTCGTTTGAGAAAAAAATGTTTTTAACCAAAAATTCACAAAGAAGCGAACAAGAACAACTAAGCTACGAACTTTTTTTCTAGACAAACTATAAAACCGATTGTTTTTGATTTAGCAACCACATATGAAAAACAACTCCTTTGTTGATTTTTGCTAGGTTCAGCCTACTAAAAGAATTGTTTCAGAAGAAAAAGACGTTTTAAATAAAATTCACAAATAAGCGAACAAGAACATCTAAGGGACGAACTTTTTTGCTAGACAAACTATCTCAACGATTGTATTTAAACTAGCAACCACATATATGAGGTAACTTCTACGTTAATTTTTTTAGGTTTGGACGACTAAAAGATTCGTTTGAGAAAAAAGATGTTTTTAAACAAAAATTCACAAATAAGCGAACAAGAACAACTAAAAGACGAACTTTTTTTCTAGACAAACTATCTCACCGATTGTTTTTGAATTAGCAACCACATATATGAGTTAACTTCTGCGTTAATTTTTGTTAGGTTTGGACGACTAAAAGATTCGTTTGAGAGAAAAGATGTTTTAAAACAAAAATTCACAAAGAAGCGAACAAGAACAACTAAGGTACGAACTTTTTTTCTGGACAAACTATAAAACCGATTGTTTTTGATTTAGCAACCACATATAAAAAAACAACTCCTTTGTTGATTTTTGCTAGATTCAGACTACTAAATGAATTGTTTCAGAAGAAAAAGACGTTTTTAAATAAAATTCACCAATAAGCGAACAAGAACGTCTAAGGGACGAACTTTTTTTCTAGACAAACTATCTCACCGATTGTATTTGAACTAGCAACCACATATATGAGGTAACTTCTACCTTAATTTTTGTTATGTTTGGACGACTAAAAGATTCGTTTTAAAAAAAGATGTTTTTAAACAAAAATTCACAAATAAGCGAACAAGAACAACAAAAAGACGAACTTTTTTCTAGACAAACTATTATCACCGATTGTTTTTGAATTAGCAACCACATATATGAGTCAACTTATACGTTGATTTTTGTTAGGTTTGGACGACTAAAAGATTCGTTTGAGAAAAAAATGTTTATAAACAAAAATTCACAAAGAAGCGAACAAGAACAACTAAGCTACGAACTTTTTTTCTAGACAAACTATAAAACCGATTGTTTTTGATTTAGCAACCACATATGAAAAACAACTCCTTTGTTGATTTTTGCTAGGTTCAGCCTACTAAAAGAATTGTTTCAGAAGAAAAAGACGTTTTAAATAAAATTCACAAATAAGCGAACAAGAACATCTAAGGGACGAACTTTTTTGCTAGACAAACTATCTCACCGATTGTATTTAAACTAGCAACCACATATATGAGGTAACTTCTACGTTAATTTTTTTAGGTTTGGACGACTAAAAGATTCGTTTGAGAAAAAAGATGTTTTTAAACAAAAATTCACAAATAAGCGAACAAGAACAACTAAAAGACGAACTTTTTTTGTAGACAAACTATCTCACCGATTGTTTTTGAATTAGCAACCACATATATGAGTCAACTTCTACGTTAATTTTTGTTAGGTTTGGACGACTAAAAGATTCGTTTGAGAGAAAAGATGTTTTAAAACAAAAATTCACAAAGAAGCGAACAAGAACAACTAAGGTACGAACTTTTTTTCTGGACAAACTATAAAACTGATTGTTTTTGATTTAGCAACCACATATAAAAAACAACTCCTTTGTTGATTTTTGCTAGATTCAGACTACTAAAAGAATTGTTTCAGAAGAAAAAGACGTTTTTAAATAAAATTCACCAATAAGCGAACAAGAACATCTAAGGGACGAACTTTTTTTCTAGACAAACTATCTCACCGATTGTTTTTGAATTAGCAACCACATATATGAGTCAACTTATACGTTGATTTTTGTTAGGTTTGGACGACTAAAAGATTCGTTTGAGAAAAAAATGTTTTTAAAAAAAATTCACAAAGAAGCGAACAAGAACAACTAAGCTACGAACTTTTTTTCTAGACAAACTATAAAACCGATTGTTTTTGATTTAGCAACCACATATGAAAAACAGCTCCTTTGTTGATTTTTGCTAGGTTCAGCCTACTAAAAGAATTGTTTCAGAAGAAAAAGACGTTTTAAATAAAATTCACAAATAAGCGAACAAGAACATCTAAGGGACGAACTTTTTTGCTAGACAAACTATCTCACCGATTGTATTTAAACTAGCAACCACATATATGAGGTAACTTCTAGGTTAATTTTTTTAGGTTTGGACGACTAAAAGATTCGTTTGAGAAAAAAGATGTTTTTAAACAAAAATTCACAAATAAGCGAACAAGAACAACTAAAAGACGAACTTTTTTTCTGGACAAACTATAAAACCGATTGTTTTTGATTTAGCAACCACATATCAAAAGCAATTCCTTTATTGATTTTTGCTGGGTTCAGACTACTGAAAGAATTGTTTAAGAAAAAGACGTTTTTAAATAAAATTCACAAAGACCGACTTGTAAAAACAAAACAGAGGAAACATCAGTATATTATACATTGCAGCAAGAAACTCGCAAGACAACCATGCTATTAAAAAATGGTTGTGCTCATACTGTTATTGATTGAATCATAGCACAAAAACAAAGAAGCCGCACAAATTAGATTAGAAAACCAAAAAAATCTTCACTCAGTGTGCTCATAATCAAATCACAGCACACGAAGACATACTTGAAAACAAAAGAAAAAAAAGGAAAACCAGGAACTAAAACAGTAAAAAAACCACGAGGCCTCAAAGCAATTGAAAATTTGTGCTCATTTTGTAATCAAATCACAGCACAAAATGACGGACTTGTAAAAACAAAAAAGAGGAAACATCAATATATAATACAATGTAGCAAGAAACTCACAAGACAACCATGCTATTGAAAAATTGTTGTTATCATACTATTATTGATTGAATCATAGCACAAAAACAAAGAAGCCGCACAAATTAGATTAGAAAACCAAAAAAAATCTTCACTCAGTGTGCTCATAATCTAATCAACTCACAGCACACGAAGACATACTTGAAAACAAAAGAGAAAAAAGGAAAAACCAGGAACTAAAACAGTAAAAAAAACCACGAGACCTCAAAGCAATTGAAAAGTTGTGCTCATATTGTAATCAAATCACAGCGCACAAAGACAGACTTTTAAAAACAAAGAAGAGGAAACATCAATATATTATACATTGTAGCAAGAAACTCACAAGACCCCCATGCTAAAGAAAAATTGTTGTTCTCATACTGTTATTGATTGAATCACAGCACAAAAACAAAGAAGCCGCACAAATTAGATTAGAAAACCATAAAATCTTCACTGTGTGCTCATAATCAAATCACAGCACACGAAGACATACTTGAAAACAAAAGAGAAAAAAAAGGAAAAACCAAGAACTAAAACAGTAAAAACACGAGACCTCAAAGCAATTGAAAGTTTGTTGTGCTCATATTGTAATCAAATCACAGCACACAAAGACAGACCTGTAAAAACAAAAAAGAGAAAACATCAACATATTATACATTGTAGCAAGAAATTAACAAGACAACCATGCTATTGAAAAATTGTTGTGCTCATACTGTTATTGATTGAACCACAGCACAAAAACAAAGAAGCCGCACAAATAAGATTAGAAAACCAAAAAAATCTCACTCAGTGTGCTTATAATCAAATCACAGCACACGAAGACATACTTGAAAACAAAAGAGAAAAAAGGAAAAACCAGGAACTGAAACAGCAAAAAAAACCACGAGACCTCAAAGCGATTGAAAATTTGTTGTGCTCATATTGTAATCAAATCACAGCACACAAAGACAGACTTGTAAAAACAAAAAAGATGAAACATCAATATATTATACATTGTAACAAGAAACTCACGAGACAACCATGCTATTGAAAAGTTGCTGTGCCCATACTGTAACTGATTGAATCATAGCAAAAAACCAAAGAAAGCCGCAAAGAAATTGCATTAGGAAACAAACTAAATACCGACTGAGAGTGCTCATATAAATTTTTAATCAAATCGCAGCACACAAAGGCGGACTTGTAAAAACAGAAAAGGAGAAAAGCTCAATATATTAAACATTGTAACAAGAAAACCACAAGACAACCACGCTATTAAAAAATTGTTGTGCGCATACTGTTTTTGATTGGATCATGGCACAAAAACAACAAAAAAACCGCAAAAAGAGCATGCTACAAAACAAACCAAATCTTCACTGAGTGTGATCATGTCATTTTTATTTCAAATCGCGGCACTAGAAGAAACAAGAGAAGCAAGGGACGAACAATGAAGTAAAGAAACCTCAGAAACCCATAAGACAACAAAGGCTTGGAAAGGAACGCGAAACGAACAAGTAAAAAACCAAGAGAAATGACTTTCAAAAAATCGACGCGACCACAAAGCTACTGCAATTTTGATGAGGTCATAACTGTAAGTGGTTGAATCATAGCACAAAAACAAGAAAACCGCAAAGAAATTAGGTTAGAAACAAAATTTCACTGTGTGCTCATATCAAGCGTCAACCAAATCACAGCACACAAAGACAGATTGGTAAAACAAACAATAAGGAAAGATCAAAATCTTAAACATTTTCAATTAATTCAAATTAATTTATAAAGTCACAGGATAAATCCATTAAGTCATGAAGCCAAAAGAAACAGAGAACAAAACAAGAGAACAAAAAAGTACAACTGACGTTAGATGCCAGTTCTAGAGCCTATAGAAGCTACTCCCACTCTCACTCAAGCTTAACTAAGTGCTCTACCACTGTAAAGAGCATCTCACTTTCTCGACATTATTAGTTCCTGTTTATCTCATAAAGGAAAAGATCAAATGGTGCAGCTGAATATACGAAACGCTGTAACAAAGAAACAAAGCAAATGCTTTTAAAATTAAGTCATCACATCAGAACTGAATAATTTAACAGATGAAGCAACACTTCATATGCAAGTTAATACATCAAAAGATTTCAGGAAATTTTACGTTCAAGAACAACATAGAACAGGTAAGCATTTTAAAAGCCAGAACATTAACTTAGGTTCGGCGCAACAAAGCACTCAATAACAAACTGCAATTACAACTTATTTGCAACCTTTTGAACACGAAACCCAAAAGTTTCGCAAGCTTTCAGAAGAAATCGCAAGATGTCAAACTTGCCATTTTCGACAGGATGAAAGCCACCTTTTTTGTCATCGAACTGTTTCATATACATATGAGTGTTTTTAAACAAGTTTCGTCCCAAATGCCTTTTAAGGACCTCGTTAGCTTCGATAAATAAGTTTATTCGAACATCTTTACGGGGCAGAAGTTTGATAACTCTTACTCGAGTGCAGTTTTCACTTAGAAGCTGCTGGAAAGCGACAAGTTTTAATGCAACCGTTTTGGGATCTACTGCAGTACGATTTTTGAACTTTCCAAGGTCGTTGTTCCCTAGCATAATAACCACGTATCGAAATTGCATAGCAAAGAGAAGGTCCTTTTCGCCAAGATCCATGACTCGTCTTCCGCTAACTCCATCAACAACAATCGGAAGCTGTTTGAGATATCTATCGTTTAGGATGTCGTTCCTTATATGCTTAATATTGGAGTCGCCTATTATTAGTATTGCATTTCGTTTCGGGTTCATTGCCTATAACAGAAAGAATGCAGGAAAAATTTCAAGAACAACAGACCGAAAATCGTGAGACCTAAGGTTGCAGCAAACCGTGAGACCTAAGGTTGCAGACCAAAAAACTTCCAGAACGACAACCGACCGAGCAAAGGCCAAACCACCGACAGCAAAAAAATAGCAAACCGAGAGACCTAAGGAGGCAGACCAAAAAACTTCCAGAACGACAACCGACCGAGCAAAGGCAAGACCACCGACCGCAAAAAAAACACCAAACCGTGAGACCTACGGTTGCAGACCTGACACTTCGTTAAAACTGAACCACTGTAATCAGTTTCTCAACCTAAACATGAACCCTAACAAAAAAATTAAAAATTTGAAACAACTGAGTTAATAGAAAATTGTGGGTCTAATTATGTTCAAATCCCTCTCTCATAACGCTGACCATGTATACATCTTTGGAAGATTCTAAAAGAACGCATTTCCATTGAAGTTCCGCAACATCAAGTATTTCTAACTTTCCGGGCTTGCCTATTTTAAAATGGAGAGCATCAGAATCACTTAAGTCCCGGAAAAAATCATTAAATTGTTTGCTTCTATTGAATCTCACAACTGCGATTTCCACGTTATGCGCATTTTTAGCGAAAAATTCAATTCTAACAAACTTTTTTGAAATTAGCTGAGCAAAACTGTTTGAAATATTGGTTTTGTTATATGTGAAAGAGGCAGATGTGTACACACATTGCGAAATGTATCGACTTTTTATTTGAGTAAGATTGTTAGCAGTAGCGAAAGCTTGATTTACATGGTTAAGTTTACAATACAGAGACGTATTTATCGTTTTTTTTGCTTTCGAGAGACCTCCGTTGCAGGAGAAAATTGTGCACAATTTTATCCGGATTTTTAATGGATCCTTTCACTGTTCTTGTTAACATATGATTTGCAGACTCAAACGGGAAAGCCGAAACCAGCCACAGAGGCCCAATTTTTTTTACTTGATCAATTAAGTGTCGTATTGTGTGCATATTGAAAGATTGCAATTCCAAGCCAAAGACACGCAAAAAAAGTAAACAGAAAAGTTTTATCTGTTTTTCAGCGTAGGATAACAGGTACTCGGTTACAAAATGCTCACTGAAAAACCTTATAGCTAACGAAAGTCTGTTGAACAACTCTAAAAGCTTCATGTCCTTGATATAATTTTGTCGTACAAGTAGAGGACCGATATGGAAAAAAAATAGACGAAAATCTGCTGCTTTCCAGTATTTCACTTCTTTCATACTTTTTGCCTTATGTAGATTCTCATACGGAACCTTAGATTTCAGTAGATTGCTTTCAAAATCAGCTTTCGAATTTTTAGTTACCTTAGAAATTATAACTTGAGCTAAAGTTTTTGGCAGCACCAAGAAAAATCTGATGCATGGGGTCAATCGGAACTTCCCACGGAATGCCAAAAAACTTTGACAACGGAGAGAGAGCTTTCACTCCGTAATTTTTTGAGTTTGGCTTTTCATTGTATTCTGAGTTTTTCCTTATAACAAAACCCTGGCTGACGGGATATAGCATACGATGATTTTGATGTATACCTTTTATGTAACAATAAGGACACCCATAATAACCGTTAAATTGCTGAACGCAACAGAGCAAAGCCATTGCAGGCATATCGCAAATAAGGTAAAGAAACTCAACACTACAGTAACCTAATCCTTCAAAAAACATATTTTTGTCCAAAAAAAGTTCCATCTCCAAGGCAGTTTTTTCAGCAGAGTCTCCCAATTGGGCTTTTCGCTTCCTTTCCACAAACCTAACAAGAGATGATTATCAAACTTCGACCGCAATTTCGGAGGTAAATTAAAAACTTCAACCCAAATGGGCCAAACTGACAATTTTCTCGATTTAAAAAGTGCAACACCATCGATATTCATATTAAGCAAAAGCTGATTTTGTTCTATCACTGTTGTTCCAGTTGATTAGTCACATGAACTTGACCATGATTTTCTTAAATAGCTTAAATTCCGACTTACAATTAGCTTGAGTTGAGCCATTAGATCTATAGCAAAAAAATCTGAGCTTCCATCTTTGAAGACTGTAACAGCTGGTAAACGTTCAACCTCGCTGGGAGAAAAAATATTGTTTGGCGAAGGAAGGACGTTTGCAAAAAGACTTAAGAGATCCTTCTTAGCAACGGAGGTTATGGTATGTTTGCCCGCAAAAAAATCGAAGGCACGTGAAAAATCTGTTGTTGAATAATCTGAACCCTCAAACAGTTCTAATTCTGGATAAAAGTTTTCTTCTTCCAAAAAATTGTCCTCGTCATCAACTTGTTCAATTACGTTTTCAAAAAGATTCAGATCTAAACGTTCCTCGCGAATTGGAGTAGAACACACAGGAACTTCGAGAGGGATAGATTCAGGGAAAGGTGAGAACGATGCACTATTTTGTGAAAGCGATACGCTGTTGCTCGAATTTTTTGATGAGTCGAGCAGACCGTAGACTTCGTTGTATGATAACTCAGCAAAATTTTCGGCCTCTGATTCACTAGAAGAAGATTTCTCACTCAAATAATTAGCCAAAATGATTTTACCTTTGAGTCTATATTTCAAGTCAACCGGTTGACCTTTTCTGGTACCCCTTTTAAGCTTTGAATGCTGAGGAGTGTTTTCATTGCTTAAATTTTGAAACAATTTTCGTTTACGAGAAATAAGGCGATTTTCCAATGGGTCACCGTGAGCTGCAGTATGCTTACACTTACAATGAACATTGAAAGCACCAAAAAAATTAGTGTCGTACTTCACAGTTATTTCCTCCCCAGCAGCAAAGTTTTTTAAAGTACGACAAAAAACTAAATTACCATTAATGACATACATAGCATTTGGCTTGCATGACTAATTAAGAAAGGAAATTGGTCCTAACATTAAATAAGTTTCGCCGATTTTTCGAGAAGTCGCTATCAAGGAAAAATCATTAACATTTACCAAATGTTCTTCATCCGGCAATAAACTCAAAAACCCAGACACTCCAGGGATGAATGAGGTAGATTTTATATCTGACGAGGCAAACAGACCGATTTGAGAGAAAGAATCTGAGGGAAGGTAGCTAACACTTTGAAACTTTACAACCTGGAAGGATTTTTGGTATTCTCTCTCTAGGAAGCGTTGAACCGCATCTGAACCATTCTCTGGGTGCCTATATTCTGCGGCGACGTCAATTTTGTGAGCCTTCACACCATCTGAGTTTAAACATTTCTCAACAATCTCACCATCGATTACTGCTAAACTTCTCCAAGAGAGCGAGAGAGATTTCAATGATGAATCATCCATCACTGAAAGACAGTCAGCGAATGACAATCCGAGAAAAAAACAATACGTTTTTCTGGTCAATCACAACATCAAATTACCTTGATCGGCAACTTGATTCCAAATGAAAACAAACATTCAGAAACGTTACTTTAAAAGCTTAGCAATAAAACAACTGATTCAAGAGGACAGCAAACTAATTCACTTCTAAAAAAGTTTTGCCTAAAACGCCCAAACCACTGTAAGTGGGCTCGATCAAACTCTTCCTTCACTCCTACTTGATTGGCACCCAGTTTGGCTCGATGATAGGCATACACTGAATTCCCGCAAAAGAGCTTGACAGCAGCTACAACACAGTTAATAAAAACTTAGTGAACAAGAAGCTAAGAGTTACATCCAACTAGGAATATAAAATATATGTTACATATAAATATATTTATATATATATATATATATATATATATATATATATATATATTACAAGTTAAATATTATAAATATTGAGTATAATACCTTTGAAGGCCTTTTCATCCTCATCACGAGCCCTCATCCGTGTGTTCTTAAACTTTCTACGCGGAGAAAAACAAACTTTCGCTCGCTCTTCGGGAGTAAGGATCTTCTTAACTACGCTAGAGCCAAAACCCCGATAGTCGTCATCAGGCCCGTCAAATTCCATTAGATCAACGTTCTTGTAAACAAAAGTTTCTCGCGTGCTCTTTTTCAAAGTTCGACTCTTCTTTTTGTTCTGAAACATTGAGTGCTTATGGAAAGTAACTACAAACTTATATTTCAAATTTCTCAGATCAAGTTGTTTAATACCTCGGTTTTCACTTTTTCTGCAGCGCGACGGAAAAAATTGTATAGCTCAATCTCAATTTCGCAACAATTCTCCAATTCTCGTTCAATATCGCCCAACTTTTCAGTTAAGGCAGACAAGTTTTTGCTAGAGAAGAGCAGACCGCCTTGCACTGATTGTATTTCGCTCAATTCGACGGGGTCAGACATTGAACTTCACTGAAAAACAGAGCCAATTTTGAGAAAAACTGAGTGTTATTGACAAGGGGAATTTGATAAATTAGGCCTATTATTAAAATCATCTAAGCTCAAATAAATGCCTGTTACTGAGAAACAAAATTTTTACAAGGTCAATTTCGTAAATCTTGAGTTACAAATGAAACACGTTCAAGCTTAAGTAACAAGATTAATACAAAAGAACTCTAGCCTCAATCACTGTAAGGAGGCAACTCAATGCATTGATGGTTTAATCTGAATCTTCTTTGTAACCTTTGTTTTTGAAGCCATTACCCATTACGTTTATCAGCCTCACTACTCTTCTATATAGTTTCTTGTTATATTGTGATCCCAGCACAACCCTCATCGCTTTCTTGAATTCAACTTCACGTTCTGCGTCTATACGTTTACGTCCCGATTTATCAGGCCTGAGTGTTTTCGCTGCATCTATCACATGATTAGACAATTCTTCTTTAGTACAGAGATGAAGAGCTATTCGTTTACCTTTTTCCTCAGCGGTATCGCCTCCCAAATTCGTGAGACATTTGGTTTTATAATATACATGCTCAACATTCTCGTCATTAGACGGTTAACTGCGTTCCTGGTTGGTATCTTTAGTATCGGAGATCTCTTTTACGACCTTCTTAGCCAGAACAAGCGTGTCCTTTTGAACTTGATTTGATTTTTCCAAGCGTTGCTCGATTCTAGAAGCTAGATGAAACATTTTTTCGAAAGCCAGTTGCTTCAAAGCTGCCTTTTCGCCATCGGATCGACCACACGTTGAGCATTTTCCATCATTTTCTACTTGTTGTACTTTACGTCGTTTGCTAGGTCCAGCTTCCTCTTGACTTTGAACAACCGCATTTTCTTCCACTTCCGACTCTGAGAAACCGTGCGAACTGTCGCTACCTACACTTTCCTTGCGTTTTCTTGAGTTTGAATCTTTTAACTGCTCAGCAACTTCCTTGATTACAGCTGTCATATTCACATCGTCCACATTAAAATCGGGGTCGTCGATTTTTTCACTCACAATTTCACCAACTCGCATCATTAAAGCTGACGGCCCATAGCACATGAATTTACCAACTCCAATCTTTGGAAACGTTATTGGATCTCCCCTCTTCAAGCTCAGTTTCTCGATGTTTAACATACCCCTCGGCCAACTTTCCTCGTTTGCTGTGAACAGCATGTAGGTTCTATCGATATCGAAATAAAAAATGAAGATGTGATCATCGTCCAATTCAACATCATTAGGCTTTTTCTTTTTCTCTAGTGCCCGGTCAGAATTTCGGAAGGTCACTGGCATTGTTTCGTTTCACCTACCACAAATTTGAGTTAGCAAGAAAACATCTTTTAAAGAGTTTTTGAGCGCGAAACTAGACGACTTATCAAGTACTTTTTTCGTATACCACCTAGGTCAAAAATTCTTTCTCTCTCAGCCTGTGTTCACGCAGTGACACTCCTCCTTAGAACCTTAATTCCTTTGAATAAGTCCTTGACTAGGTTGAAAAACGATTTATGTTCAAACACTATATAGCGAGTTTTTGAGCGCGAATTTTGACAACGTATCAAGTACTTCTTTCGTATACCACCTAAGTCAAAAACTCTTTCCCTCTCAGCCTGTACTCAGGTAGTGGCACTCCTCCTTAGAACCTTAATTCCTTTGAATAAGTCCTTGACTAGGTTGGAAAACGATTTATGTTGATACACTATATAGCGAGTTTTTGAGCGCGAAATTTGACAACGTACCGAGTACTTTTTTGTATATCACCTAGGTCAAAAATTATTTTCCCCCAGACTGTACTCGGCCAGTTACACTCCTCACTAGACCCTCAATTCATTTGAATAAGTCCTTGACTAGGTTGAAAAGCGATTTATGTTGAAACACTATATAGCGCGTTTTTGAGCGCGAAATTTGACAACATATCGAGTACTTTTTTGTATACCACCTACGTCAAAAATTATTTCCCCCTCAGACTGTACTCGGACAGTGACACTCCTAACTAGACCCTCAATTCAATTGAATAAGTCCTTGACTAGGTTGAAAAGCGATTTATGTTGAAACACTATATAGCGCGTTTTTGAGCGCGAAATTTGACAACGTAACGAGTACTTTTTTTGTATACCACCTAGGTCAAAAATTATTTCCCCCTCAGACTGTACTCGGACAGTGACACTCCTCACTAGACCCTCAATTCATTTGAATAAGTCCTTGACTATGTTGAAAAGCGATTTATGTTGAAACACTATATAGCGCATTTTTGAGCGCGAAATTTGACAACGTATCGAGTACTTTTTTTGTATACCACCTAGCTCAAAAATTATTTCCCCCTCAGACTGTACTCGGACAGTGACACTCCTCACAAGACCCTCAATTCAATTGAATAAGTCCTTGACCAGGTTGAAAAGCGATTTAGGTTGAAACATTATATAGCGAGTTTTTGAGCGCGAAATTTGACAACGTATCAAGTACTTTTTTCGTATACCACCTAAGTCAAAAATTCTTTCCCTCTCAGCCTGTACTCGGGCAGTGACAATCCTCCTTAGAACCTCAATTCATTTGAATAGTCCTTGACTAGGTTGAAAAGCGATTTATGTTGAAACACTATATAGCGCGTTTTTGAGCGCGAAATTTGACAACGTATCTAGTACTTTTTTGTATACCACCTAGGTCGAAAATTATTTCCCCCTCAGACTGTACTGGGACAGTTACACTGCTCACTAGACCCTCAACTCGTTTAAATAAGTCCTTGACTAGGTTGAAAAGCGATTTATGTTGAAACACTAAATAGCGTGTTTTTGAGCGCGAAATTTGACAACGTATCGAGTACTTTTTTTGTATACCACCTAGGCCAACAATTATTTCACCCTCAGACTGTACTCGGACAGTGACACTCCTCACTAGACCCTCAATTCATTTCAATAAGTCCTTGAATAGGTTGAAAAGCGATTTATGTTGAAACTCTATATAGAGCGTTTTTGAGCGCGAAATTTGACAACGTATCGAGTACTTTTTTTGTATACCACCTAGGCCAACAATTATTTCCCCCTCAGACTGTACTCGGACAGTGACACTCCTCACTAGACCCTCAAATCATTTGAATAAGTCCTTGACTAGGTGGAAAGCTATTTACGTTGAAACACTATATACTGCTATTTTGAGCGCGAAATTTGACAACGTATCGAGTACTTTTTTTGTATACCAACTAGGTCAAAAATTATTTCCCCCTCAGACTGTACTCGGACAGTCAAACTCCTCACTAGACCCTCAATTCATTTGAATAAGTCCTTGACTAGGTTGAAAGCGATTTACGTTGAAACACTATATACTGATATTTTGAGCGCGAAATTTGACAACGTATCGAGTACTTTTTTTTGTTTACCACCTAGGTCAAAAATTATTTCCCCCTCAGACTGTACTCGGACAGTGACACTCCTCAATAGACCCTCAATTCATTTGAATAAGTCCTTGACTAGGTTGAAAAGCGATTTATGTTAAAACAGTATATAGCGCGTTTTTGAGCGCGAAATTTGACAACGTATCAAGTACTTTTTTTGTATACCACCTAGGTCAAAAATTATTTCCCCCTCAGACTGTACTCGGACAGTGACACTTCTCACTAGACCCTCAATTCAATTGAATAAGTCCTTGACTAGGTTGAAAAGCGATTTATGTTGAAACACTATATAGCGCTTTTTTGAGCGCGAAATTTGACAACGTATCGAGTACTTTTTTTGTATACCACCTAGGTCAAAAATTATTTCCCCCTCAGACTGTACTCGGACAGTGACACTCCTCACTAGACCCTCAATTCATTTGAATAAGTCCATGACTAGGTTGAAAGCGATTTACGTTGAAACACTATATACTGCTATTTTGAGCGCGAAATTTGACAACGTATCGAGTACTTTTTTTTGTATACCACCTAGGTCAAAAATTATTTCCCCTCAGACTGTACTCGGACAGTAACACTCCTCACTAGACCCTCAATTCATTTGAATAAGTCCTTGAATAGGTTGAAAAGCGATTTATGTTGAAACTCTATATAGCGCGTTTTTGAGTGCGAAATTTGACAACGTACCGAGTACTTTTTTGTATACCACCTAGGTCAAAAATTATTTCCCCTTCAGACTGTATTCGGACAGTGACACTCCTCACTAGACCCTCAATTCATTTGAATAACCCTTGACTAGGTTGAAAAGCGATTTATGTTGAAACACTATATAGCGCGTTTTTGAGCGCGAAATTTGACAACGTATCGAGTACTGTTTTTGTATACCACCTAGGTCAAAAATTTTTTCCCCTCAGACTGTACTCGGACAGTAACACTCCTCAATAGACCCTCAATTCATTTGAATAAGTCCTTGACTAGGTTGAAAAGCGATTTATGTTGAAACACTATATAGCGCGTTTTTGAGCGCGAAATTTGACAACGTACCGAGTACTTTTTTGTATACCACCTAGGTCAAAAATTATTTCCCCCTCAGACTATACTCGGACAGTGACACTCCTCACTAGAACCTCAATTCATTTGAATAAGTCCTTGACTAGGTTGAAAAGCGATTTATGTTGAAACACTATATAGCGCGTTTTTGAGCGCGAAATTTGACAACGTATCGAGTACTTTTTTGTATACCACCTAGGTCAAAAATTATTTTCCCGCTCAGACTGTACTCGGACAGTGACACTCCTCACTAGACCCTCAATTCATTTGAATAAGTCCTTGACTAGGTTGAAAGCGATTTACGTTGAAACACTATATACTGCTATTTTGAGCGCGAAATTTGACAACGTATCGAGTACTTTTTTTGTATACCACCTAGGTCAAAAATTATTTCCCTCAGACTGTACTCGGACAGTAACACTCCTCACTAGACCCTCAATTCATTTGAATAAGTCCTTGAATAGGTTGAAAAGCGATTTATGTTGAAACTCTATATAGCGCGTTTTTGAGCGCGAAATTTGACAACGTACCGAGTACTTTTTTGTATACCACCTAGGTCAAAAATTATTTCCCCTTCAGACTGTATTCGGACAGTGACACTCCTCACTAGACCCTCAATTCATTTGAATAAGTCCTTGACTAGGTTGAAAAGCGATTTATGTTGAAACACTATATAGCGCGTTTTTGAGCGCGAAATTTGACAACGTATCGAGTACTGTTTTTGTATACCACCTAGGTCAAAAATTTTTTCCCCTCAGACTGTACTCGGAAAGTAACACTCCTCAATAGACCCTCAATTCATTTGAATAAGTCCTTGACTAGGTTGAAAAGCGATTTATGTTAAAACAGTATATAGCGCGTTTTTGAGCGCGAAATTTGACAACGTATCGAGTACTTTTTTTGTATACCGCCTAGGTCAAAAATTATTTCCCCTCAGACTGTACTCGGACAGTAACACTCCTCACTAGACCCTCAATTCATTTGAATAAGTCCTTGAATAGGTTGAAAAGCGATTTATGTTGAAACTCTATATAGCGCGTTTTTGAGCGCGAAATTTGACAACGTACCGAGTACTTTTTTGTATACCACCTAGGTCAAAAATTATTTCCCCTTCAGACTGTATTCGGACAGTGACACTCCTCACTAGACCCTCAATTCATTTGAATAAGTCCTTGACTAGGTTGAAAAGCGATTTATGTTGAAACACTATATACTGATATTTTGAGCGCGAAATTTGACAACGTATCGAGTACTTTTTTTGTATACCACCTAGGTCAAAAATTATTTCCCCCTCAGACTGTACTCGGACAGTGACACTCCTCAATAGACCCTCAATTCATTTGAATAAGTCCTTGACTAGGTTGAAAAGCGATTTATGTTAAAACAGTATATAGCGCGTTTTTGAGCGCGAAATTTGACAACGTATCGAGTACTTTTTTTGTATACCACCTAGGTCAAAAATTATTTCCCCCTCAGACTGTACTCGGACAGTGACACTCCTCACTAGACCCTCAATTCATTTGAATAAGTCCTTGACTAGGTTGAAAGCGATTTACGTTGAAACACTATATACTGCTATTTTGAGCGCAAAATTTGACAACGTATCGAGTACTTTTTTGTATACCACCTAGGTCAAAAATTATTTCCCCTCAGACTGTACTCGGACAGTAACACTCCTCACTAGACCCTCAATTCATTTGAATAAGTCCTTGACTAGGTTGAAAAGCGATTTATGTTGAAACACTATATAGCGCGTTTTTGAGCGCGAAATTTGACAACGTATCGAGTACTTTTTTTGTATACCACCTAGGTCAAAAATTGTTTCCCCCTCAGACTGTACTCGGACAGTGACACTCCTCACTGGACCCTCAATTCATTTGAATAAGTCCTTGACTAGGTTGAAAGCGATTTACGTTGAAACACTATATACTGCTATTTTGAGCGCGAAATTTGACAACGTATCGAGTACTTTTTTTGTATACCACCTAGGTCAAAAATTATTTCCCCTCAGACTGTACTCGGACAGTAACACTCCTCACTAGACCCTCAATTCATTTGAATAAGTCCTTGAATAGGTTGAAAAGCGATTTATGTTGAAACTCTATATAGCGCGTTTTGAGCGCGAAATTTGACAACGTACCGAGTACTTTTTTGTATACCACCTAGGTCAAAAATTATTTCCCCTTCAGACTGTATTCGGACAGTGACACTCCTCACTAGACCCTCAATTAATTTGAATAAGTCCTTGACTAGGTTGAAAAGCGATTTATGTTGAAACACTATATAGCGCGTTTTTGAGCGCGAAATTTGACAACGTATCGAGTACTGTTTTTGTATACCACCTAGGTCAAAAATTATTTCCCCTCAGACTGTACTCGGACAGTGACACTCCTCACTAGACCCTCAATTCATTTGAATAAGTCCTTGACTAGGTTGAAAACCGATTTATGTTGAAACACTAAATAGCGCGTTTTTGAGCGCGAAATTTGACAACGTATCGAGTACTTTTTTTGTATACCACCTAGGCAAACAATTATTTCCCCCTCAGACTGTACTCGGACAGTGACACTCCTCACTAGACCCTCAATTCATTTGAATAAGTCCTTGAATAGGTTGAAAAGCGATTTATGTTGAAACTCTATATAGCGCGTTTTCGAGCGCGAAATTTGACAACGTATCGAGTACTTTTTTTGTATACCACCTAGGCCAACAATGATTTCCCCCTCAGACTGTACTCGGACAGTGACACTCCTCACTAGACCCTCAATTCATTTGAATAAGTCCTTGACTAGGTTGAAAGCGATTTACGTTGAAACACTATATACTGCTATTTTGAGCGCGAAATTTGACAACGTATCGAGTACTTTTTTTTGTATACCAACTGGGTCAAAAATTATTTCCCCCTCAGACGGTACTCGGACAGTCACACTCCTCACTAGACCCTCAATTCATTTGAATAAGTCCTTGACTAGGTTGAAAGCGATTTACGTTGAAACACTATATACTGCTATTTTGAGCGCGAAATTTGACAACGTATCGAGTACTTTTTTTGTATACCACCTAGGTCAAAAATTATTTCCCCTCAGACTGTACTCGGACAGTAACACTCCTCAATAGACCCTCAATTCGTTTGAATAAGTCCTTGAATAGGTTGAAAAGCGATTTATGTTGAAACTCTATATAGCGCGTTTTTGAGCGCGAAATTTGACAACGTACCGAGTACTTTTTTGTATACCACCTAGGTCAAAAATTATTTCCCCTTCAGACTGTATTCGGACAGTGACACTCCTCACTAGACCCTCAATTCATTTGAATAAGTCCTTGACTAGGTTGAAAAGCGATTTATGTTGAAACACTATATAGCGCGTTTTTGAGCGCGAAATTTGACAACGTATCGAGTACTGTTTTTGTATACCACCTAGGTCAAAAATTTTTTCCCCTCAGACTGTACTCGGACAGTAACACTCCTCAATAGAACCTCAATTCATTTGAATAAGTCCTTGACTAGGTTGAAAAGCGATTTATGTTAAAACAGTATATAGCGCGTTTTTGAGCGCGAAATTTGACAACGTATCGAGTACTTTTTTTTGTATACCACCTAGGTCAAAAATTATTTCCCCTCAGACTGTACTCGGACAGTAACACTCCTCACTAGACCCTCAATTCATTTGAATAAGTCCTTGACTAGGTTGAAAAGCGATTTATGTTGAAACACTATATAGCGCGTTTTTGAGCGCGAAATTTGACAACGTATCGAGTACTGTTTTTGTATACCACCTAGGTCAAAAATTTTTTCCCCTCAGACTGTACTCGGACAGTAACACTCCTCAATAGACCCTCAATTCATTTGAATAAGTCCTTGACTAGGTTGAAAAGCGATTTATGTTGAAACACTATATAGCGCGTTTTTGAGCGCGAAATTTGACAACGTATCGAGTACTGTTTTTGTATACCACCTAGGTCAAAAATTTTTTCCCCTCAGACTGTACTCGGACAGTAACACTCCTCAATAGACCCTCAATTCATTTGAATAAGTCCTTGACTAGGTTGAAAAGCGATTTATGTTAAAACAGTATATAGCGCGTTTTTGAGCGCAAAATTTGACAACGTATCGAGTACTTTTTTTGTATACCACCTAGGTCAAAAATTATTTCCCCTCAGACTGTACTCGGACAGTAACACTCCTCACTAGACCCTCAATTCATTTGAATAAGTCCTTGAATAGGTGGAAAAGCGATTTATGTTGAAACACTATATACTGATATTTTGAGCGCGAAATTTGACAACGTATCGAGTACTTTTTTTGTATACCACCTAGGTCAAAAATTATTTCCCCCTCAGACTGTACTCGGACAGTGACACTCCTCAATAGACCCTCAATTCATTTGAATAAGTCCTTGACTAGGTTGAAAAGCGATTTATGTTAAAACAGTATATAGCGCGTTTTTGAGCGCGAAATTTGACAACGTATCGAGTACTTTTTTTGTATACCACCTAGGTCAAAAATTATTTCCCCCTCAGACTGTACTCGGACAGTGACACTCCTCACTAGACCCTCAATTAATTTGAATAAGTCCTTGACTAGGTTGAAAGCGATTTACGTTGAAACACTATATACTGCTAATTTGAGCGCAAAATTTGACAACGTATCGAGTACTTTTTTTGTATACCACCTAGGTCAAAAATTATTTCCCCTCAGACTGTACTCGGACAGTAACACTCCTCACTAGACCCTCAATTCATTTGAATAAGTCCTTGACTAGGTTGAAAAGCGATTTATGTTGAAACACTATATAGCGCGTTTTTGAGCGCGAAATTTGACAACGTATCGAGTACTTTTTTTGTATACCACCTAGGTCAAAAATTGTTTCCCCCTCAGACTGTACTCGGACAGTGACACTCCTCACTAGACCCTCAATTCATTTGAATAAGTCCTTGACTAGGTTGAAAGCGATTTACGTTGAAACACTATATACTGCTATTTTGAGCGCGAAATTTGACAACGTGTCGAGTACTTTTTTTGTATACCACCTAGGTCAAAAATTATTTCCCCTCAGACTGTACTCGGACAGTAACACTCCTCACTAGACCCTCAATTCATTTGAATAAGTCCTTGAATAGGTTGAAAAGCGATTTATGTTGAAACTCTATATAGCGCGTTTTTGAGCGCGAAATTTGACAACGTACCGAGTACTTTTTTGTATACCACCTAGGTCAAAAATTATTTCCCCTTCAGACGGTATTCGGACAGTGACACTCCTCACTAGACCCTCAATTCATTTGAATAAGTCCTTGACTAGGTTGAAAAGCGATTTATGTTGAAACACTATATAGCGCGTTTTTGAGCGCGAAATTTGACAACGTATCGAGTACTGTTTTTGTATACCACCTAGGTCAAAAATTATTTCCCCTCAGACTGTACTCGGACAGTGACACTCCTCACTAGACCCTCAATACATTTGAATAAGTCCTTGACTAGGTTGAAAAGCGATTTATGTTGAAACACTAAATAGCGCGTTTTTGAGCGCGAAATTTGACAACGTATCGAGTACTTTTTTTGTATACCACCTAGGCCAACAATTATTTCCCCCTCAGACTGTACTCGGACAGTGACACTCCTCACTAGACCCTCAATTCATTTGAATAAGTCCTTGAATAGGTTGAAAAGCGATTTATGTTGAAACTCTATATCGCGCGTTTTCGAGCGCGAAATTTGACAACGTATCGAGTACTTTTTTTGTATACCACCTAGGCCAACAATGATTTCCCCCTCAGACTGTACTCGGACAGTGACACTCCTCACTAGACCCTCAATTCATTTGAATAAGTCCTTGACTAGGTTGAAAGCGATTTACGTTGAAACACTATATACTGCTATTTTGAGCGCGAAATTTGACAACGTATCGAGTACTTTTTTTTGTATACCAACTAGGTCAAAAATTATTTCCCCCTCAGACTGTACTCGGACAGTCACACTCCTCACTAGACCCTCAATTCATTTGAATAAGTCCTTGACTAGGTTGAAAGCGATTTACGTTGAAACACTATATACTGATATTTTGAGCGCGAAATTTGACAACGTATCGAGTACTTTTTTTGTATACCACCTAGGTCAAAAATTGTTTCCCCCTCAGACTGTACTCGGACAGTGACACTCCTAAATAGACCCTCAATTCATTTGAATAAGTCCTTGACTAGGTTGAAAAGCGATTTATGTTAAAACAGTATATAGCGCGTTTTTGAGCGCGAAATTTGACAACGTATCGAGTACTTTTTTTTGTATACCACCTAGGTCAAAAATTATTTCCCCCTCAGACTGTACTCGGACAGTCACACTCCTCACTAGACCCTCAATTCATTTGAATAAGTCCTTGACTAGGTTGAAAGCGATTTACGTTGAAACACTATATACTGATATTTTGAGCGCGAAATTTGACAACGTATCGAGTACTTTTTTTGTATACCACCTAGGTCAAAAATTGTTTCCCCCTCAGACTGTACTCGGACAGTGACACTCCTCAATAGACCCTCAATTCATTTGAATAAGTCCTTGACTAGGTTGAAAAGCGATTTATGTTAAAACAGTATATAGCGCGTTTTTGAGCGCGAAATTTGACAACGTATCGAGTACTTTTTTTTGTATACCACCTAGGTCAAAAATTATTTCCCCCTCAGACTGTACTCGGACAGTGACACTCCTCACTAGACCCTCAATTCATTTGAATAAGTCCTTGACTAGGTTGAAAGCGATTTACGTTGAAACACTATATACTGATATTTTGAGCGCGAAATTTGACAACGTATCGAGTACTTTTTTTGTATACCACCTAGGTCAAAAATTATTTCCCCCTCAGACTGTACTCGGACAGTGACACTCCTCAATAGACCCTCAATTCATTTGAATAAGTCCTTGACTAGGTTGAAAAGCGATTTTTGTTAAAACAGTATATAGCGCGTTTTTGAGCGCGAAATTTGACAACGTATCGAGTACTTTTTTTTGTATACCACCTAGGTCAAAAATTATTTCCCCCTCAGACTGTACTCGGACAGTGAAACTTCTCACTAGACCCTCATTTCAATTGAATAAGTCCTTGACTAGGTTGAAAAGCGATTTATGTTGAAACACTATATAGCGCGTTTTTGAGCGCGAAATTTGACAACGTATCGAGTACTTTTTTTGTATACCACCTAGGCCAACAATGATTTCCCCCTCAGACTGTACTTGGACAGTGACACTCCTCACTAGACCCTCAATTCATTTGAATAAGTCCTTGACTAGGTTGAAAGCGATTTACGTTGAAACACTATATACTGCTGTTTTGAGCGCGAAATTTGACAACGTATCGAGTACTTTTTTTTGTATACCAACTAGGTCAAAAATTATTTCCCCCTCAGACTGTACTCGGACAATCACACTCCTCACTAGACCCTGAATTCATTTGAATAAGTCCTTGACTAGGTTGAAAGCGATTTACGTTGAAACACTATATACTGATATTTTGAGCGCGAAATTTGACAACGTATCGAGTACTTTTTTTGTATACCACCTAGGTCAAAAATTATTTCCCCCTCAGACTGTACTCGGACAGTGACACTCCTCAATAGACCCTCAATTCATTTGAATAAGTCCTTGACTAGGTTGAAAAGCGATTTATGTTGAAACACTATATAGCGCGTTTTTGAGCGCGAAATTTGACAACTTATCGAGTACTTTTTTGTATACCACCTAGGTCAAAAATTATTTCCCCCTCAGACTGTACTCGGACAGTGACACTCCTCACTAGAACCTCAATTCATTTGAATAAGTCCTTGACTAGGTTGAAAAGCGATTTATGTTGAAACACTATATAGCGCGTTTTTGAGCGCGAAATTTGACAACGTATCGAGTACTTTTTTTGTATACCACCTAGGTCAAAAATTATTTCCCCCTCAGACTGTACTCGGACAGTGACACTTCTCACTAGACCCTCAATTCATTTGAATAAGTCCTTGACTAGGTTGAAAGCAATTTACGTTGAAACACTATATACTGCTATTTTGAGCGCGAAATTTGACAACGTATCGAGTACTTTTTTTGTATACCACCTAGGTCAAAAATTATTTCCCCTCAGACTGTACTCGGACAGTAACACTCCTCACTAGACCCTCAATTCCTTTGAATAAGTCCTTGAATAGGTTGAAAAGCGATTTATGTTGAAACTCTATATAGCGCGCTTTTGAGCGCGAAATTTGACAACGTACCGAGTACTTTTTTTGTATACCACCTAGGTCAAAAATTATTTCCCCTTCAGACTCTACTCGGACAGTGACACTCCTCACTAGACCCTCAATTCATTTGAATAAGTCCTTGACTAGGTAGAAAAGCGATTTATGTTGAAACACTATATACTGATATTTTGAGCGCGAAATTTGACAACGTATCGAGTACTTTTTTTGTATACCACCTAGGTCAAAAATTATTTCCCCCTCAGACTGTACTCGGACAGTGACACTCCTCACTAGACCCTCAATTTATTTGAATAAGTCCTTGACTAGGTTGAAAAGCGATTTATGTTGAAACACTATATAGCGGGTTTTTGAGCGCGAAATTTGACAACGTATCGAGTACTTTTTTTGTATACCACCTCGGTCAAAAATTATTTCTCCCTCAGACTGTACTCGGACAGTGACACTTCTCACTAGACCCTCAATTCAATTGAATAAGTCCTTGACTAGGTTGAAAAGCGATTTATGTTGAAACACTATATAGCGCGTTTTTGAGCGCGAAATTTGACAACGTACCGAGTACTTTTTTTGTATACCACCTAGGTCAAAAATTATTTCCCCCTCAGACTGTACTCGGACAGTGACACTCCTCACTAGACCCTCAATTCATTTGAATAAGTCCTTGAATAGGTTGAAAAGCGATTTATGTTGAAACTCTATATAGCGCGTTTTTGAGCGCGAAATTTGACAACGTACCGAGTACTTTTTTTGTATACCACCTAGGTCAAAAATTATTTCCCCCTCAGACTGTACTCGGACAGTGACACTCCTCACTAGACCCTCAATTCATTTGAATAATTGCTTGACTAGGTTAAAAGCGATTTACGTTGAAACACTATATACTGCTATTTTGAGCGCGAAATTTGTCAACGTATCGAGTACTTTTTTTGTATACCACCTAGGTCAAAAATTATTTCCCCCTCAGACTGTACTCGGACAGTGATACTCCTCAATAAATCCTCAATTCATTTGAATAAGTCCTTGACTAGGTTGAAAAGCGATTTATGTTGAAACAGTATATAGCGCGTTTTTGAGCGCGAAATTTGACAACGTATCGAGTACTTTTTTGTATACCACCTAGGTCAAAAATTATTTCCCCTTCAGACTCTACTCGGACAGTGACACTCCTCACTAGACCCTCAATTCATTTGAATAAGTCCTTGACTAGGTTGAAAAGCGATTTATGTTGAAACACTATATAGCGCTTTTTTGAGCGCGAAATTTGACAACGTACCGAGTACTTTTTTTGTATACCACCTAGGTCAAAAATTATTTCCCCCTCAGACTGTACTCGGACAGTGACACTCCTCACTAGACCCTCAATTCATTTGAATAAGTCCTTGACTAGGTTGAAAGCGATTTACGTTGAAACACTATATACTGCTATTTTGAGCGCGAAATTTGTCAACGTATCGAGTACTTTTTTTGTATACCACCTAGGTCAAAAATTATTTCCCCCTCAGACTGTACTCGGACAGTGATACTCCTCAATAAATCCTCAATTCATTTGAATAAGTCCTTGACTAGGTTGAAAAGCGATTTATGTTGAAACAGTATATAGCGCGTTTTTGAGCGCGAAATTTGACAACGTATCGAGTACTTTTTTGTATACCACCTAGGTCAAAAATTATTTCCCCTTCAGACTCTACTCGGACAGTGACACTCCTCACTAGACCCTCAATTCATTTGAATAAGTCCTTGACTAGGTAGAAAAGCGATTTATGTTGAAACACTATATACTGATATTTTGAGCGCGAAATTTGACAACGTATCGAGTACTTTTTTCGTATACCACCTAGGTCAAAAATTATTTCCCCCTCAGACTGTACTCGGACAGTGACACTCCTCACTAGACCCTCAATCCATTTGAATAAGTCCTTGACTAGGTTGAAAGCGATTTACGTTGAAACACTATATACTGCTATTTTGAGCGCGAAATTTGTCAACGTATCGAGTACTTTTTTTGTATACCACCTAGGTCGAAAATTATTTCCCCCTCAGACTGTACTCGGACAGTGATACTCCTCAATAAATCCTCAATTCATTTGAATAAGTCCTTGACTAGGTTGAAAAGCGATTTATGTTGAAACAGTATATAGCGCGTTTTTGAGCGCGAAATTTGACAACGTATCGAGTACTTTTTTGTATACCACCTAGGTCAAAAATTATTTCCCCTTCAGACTCTACTCGGACAGTGACACTCCTCACTAGACCCTCAATTCATTTGAATAAGTCCTTGACTAGGTAGAAAAGCGATTTATGTTGAAACACTATATACTGATATTTTGAGCGCGAAATTTGACAACGTATCGAGTACTTTTTTTGTATACCACCTAGGTCAAAAATTATTTCCCCCTCAGACTGTACTCGGACAGTGACACTCCTCACTAGACCCTCAATTCATTTGAATAAGTCCTTGACTAGGTTGAAAAGCGATTTATGTTGAAACACTATATAGCGCGTTTTTGAGCGCGAAATTTGACAACGTAACGAGTACTTTTTTTGTATACCACCTAGGTCAAAAATTTTTTCCCCCTCAGACTGTACTCGGACAGTGACACTCCTCACTAGACCCTCAATTCATTTGAATAAGTCCTTAACTAGGTTGAAAAGCGATTTATGTTGAAATACTATATAGCTTATTTTTGAGCGCGAAATTTGACAACGTATCGAGTACTTTTTTTGTATACCACCTAGCTCAAAAATCATTTCCCCCTCAGACTGTACTCGGACAGTGACACTTCTCACTAGACCCTCAATTCAATTGAATAAGTCCTTGACTAGGTTGAAAAGCGATTTATGTTGAAACACTATATAGCGCGTTTTTGAGCGCGAAATTTGACAACGTAACGAGTACTTTTTTTGTATACCACCTAGGTCAAAAATTATTTCCCCCTCAGACTGTACTCGGACAGTGACACTCCTCACTAGACCCTCAATTCATTTGAATAAGTCCTTAACTAGGTTGAAAAGCGATTTATGTTGAAATACTATATAGCTTATTTTTGAGCGCGAAATTTGACAACGTATCGAGTACTTTTTTTGTATACCACCTAGCTCAAAAATTATTTCCCCCTCAGACTGTACTCGGACAGTGACACTTCTCACTAGACCCTCAATTCATTTGAATAAGTCCTTGACTAGGTTGAAAGCGATTTACGTTGAATCACTATATACTGCTATTTTGAGCGCGAAATTTGTCAACGTATCGAGTACTTTTTTTGTATACCACCTAGGTCAAAAATTATTTCCCCCTCAGACTGTACTCGGACAGTGATACTCCTCAATAAATCCTCAATTCATTTGAATAAGTCCTTGACTAGGTTGAAAAGCGATTTATGTTGAAACAGTATATAGCGCGTTTTTGAGCGCGAAATTTGACAACGTATCGAGTACTTTTTTGTATACCACCTAGGTCAAAAATTATTTCCCCTTCAGACTCTACTCGGACAGTGACACTCCTCACTAGACCCTCAATTCATTTGAATAAGTCCTTGACTAGGTAGAAAAGCGATTTATGTTGAAACACTATATACTGATATTTTGAGCGCGAAATTTGACAACGTATCGAGTACTTTTTTTGTATACCACCTAGGTCAAAAATTATTTCCCCCTCAGACTGTACTCGGACAGTGACACTCCTCACTAGACCCTCAATTCATTTGAATAAGTCCTTGACTAGGTTGAAAAGCGATTTATGTTGAAACACTATATAGCGCGTTTTTGAGCGCGAAATTTGACAACGTAACGAGTACTTTTTTTGTATACCACCTAGGTCAAAAATTATTTCCCCCTCAGACTGTACTCGGACAGTGACACTCCTCACTAGACCCTCAATTCATTTGAATAAGTCCGTAACTAGGTTGAAAAGCGATTTATGTTGAAATACTATATAGCTTATTTTTGAGCGCGAAATTTGACAACGTATCGAGTACTTTTTTTGTATACCACCTAGCTCAAAAATTATTTCCCCCTCAGACTGTACTCGGACAGTGACACTTCTCACTAGACCCTCAATTCAATTGAATAAGTCCTTGACTAGGTTGAAAAGCGATTTATGTTGAAACACTATATAGCGCGTTTTTGAGCGCGAAATTTGACAACTTACCGAGTACTTTTTTTGTATACCACCTAGGTCAAAAATTATTTCCCCCTCAGACTGTACTCGGACAGTGACACTCCTCACTAGACCCTCAATTCATTTGAATAAGTCCTTGAATAGGTTGAAAAGCGATTTATGTTGAAACTCTATATAGCGCGTTTTTGTGCGCGAAATTTGACTACGTACCGAGTACTTTTTTTGTATACCACCTAGGTCAAAAATTATTTCCCCCTCAGACTGTACTCGGACAGTGACACTCCTCACTAGACCCTCAATTCATTTGAATAAGTCCTTGACTAGGTTGAAAGCGATTTACGTTGAAACACTATATACTGCTATTTTGAGCGCGAAATTTGTCAACGTATCGAGTACTTTTTTTGTATACCACCTAGGTCAAAAATTATTTCCCCCTCAGACTGTACTCGGACAGTGATACTCCTCAATAAATCCTCAATTCATTTGAATAAGTCCTTGACTAGGTTGAAAAGCGATTTATGTTGAAACAGTATATAGCGCGTTTTTGAGCGCGAAATTTGACAACGTATCGAGTACTTTTTTGTATACCACCTAGGTCAAAAATTATTTCCCCCTCAGACTGTACTCGGACAGTGACACTCCTCACTAGAACCTCAATTCATTTGAATAAGTCCTTGACTAGGTTGAAAAGCGATTTTTGTCGAAACACTATATAGCGCGTTTTTGAGCGCGAAATTTGACAACGTATCGAGTACTTTTTTGTATGCCACCTAGGTCAAAAATTATTTCCCCCTCAGACTGTACTCGGACAGTGACACTCCTCACTAGAACCTCAATTCATTTGAATAAGTCCTTGACTAGGTTGAAAAGCGATTTATGTGGAAACGCTATATAGCGCGTTTTTGAGCGCGAAATTTGACAACGTATCGAGTACTGTTTTTGTATACCACCTAGGTCAAAAATTATTTCCCCTCAGACTGTACTCGGACAGTGACACTCCTCACTAGACCCTCAATTCATTTGAATAAGTCCTTGACTATGTTGAAAGCGATTTACGTTGAAACACTATATACTGCTATTTTGAGCGCGAAATTTGACAACGTATCGAGTATTTTTTTGTATACCACCTAGGTCAAAAATTATTTCCCCCTCAGACTGTACTTGGACAGTGACACTCCTCAATAGATCCTCAATTCATTTGAATAAGTCCTTGACTAGGTTGAAAAGCGATTTATGTTGAAACAGTATATAGCGCGTTTTTGAGCGCGAATTTTGACAACGTACCGAGTACTTTTTTTGTATACCACCTAGGTCAAAAATTTTTCCCCCTCAGACTGTACTCGGACAGTGACACTCCTCACTAGACCCTCAATTCATTTGAATAAGTCCTTGAATAGGTAGGTTGAAAAGCGATTTATGATGAAACTCTATATAGCGCGTTTTTGAGCGCGAAATTTGACAACGTACCGAGTACTTTTTTTGTATACCACCTAGATCAAAAATTTTTCCCCCTCAGACTGTACTCGGACAGTGACACTCCTCACTAGACCCTCAATTCATTCGAATAAGTCCTTGACTAGGTTGAAAAGCGATTTATGTTGAAACACTATATAGCGCGTTTTTGAGCGCGAAATTTGACAACGTATCGAGTACTTTTTTTGTATACCACCTAGGTCAAAGTTATTTCCCCCTCAGTCTGTACTCGGACAGTGACATTCCTCACTAGACCCTCATTTCATTTCAATAAGTCCTTGACTAGGTTGAAAAGCGATTTACGTTGAAACACTATACTGCTATTTTGAGCGCGAAATTTGACAACGTATCGAGTACTTTTTTTGTATACCACCTAGGTCAAAAATTATTTCCCCCTCAGACTGTACTCGGACAGTGACACTCCTCAATAGATCCTCAATTCATTTGAATGAGTCTTTGACTAGGTTGAAAAGCTATTTATGTTGAAACAGTATATAGCGCGTTTTTGAGCGCGAAATTTGACAACGTACCGAGTACTTTTTTGTATACCACCTAGGTCAAAAATTATTTCCCCCTCAGACTGTACTCGGACAGTGACACTCCTCACTAGACCCTCAATTCATTTGAATAAGTCCTTGAATAGGTTGAAAAGCGATTTATGTTGAAACTCTATATAGCGCGTTTTTGAGCGCGAAATTTGAGAACGTACCGAGTACTTTTTTTGTATACCACCTAGGTCAAAAATTAATTCCCCCTCAGACTGTACTCGGACAATGACACTCCTCACTAGACCCTCAATTCATTTGAAAAAGTCCTTGACTAGGTTGAAAAGCGATTTATGTTGCAACACTATATAGCGCGTTTTTGAGCGCGAAATTTGACAACGTATCGAGTACTTTTTTTGTATATCACCTATGTCAAAAATTATTTCCCACTCAGACTGTACTCGGACAGTGACACTCCTCAATAGACCCTCAATTCATTTGAATAAGTCCTTGACTAGGTTGAAAAGCGATTTATGTTGAAACTCTATATAGCGCGTTTTTGAGCCTGAAATTTGACAACGTACCGAGTACTTTTTTTGTATACCACCTAGGTCAAAAATTATTTCCCCCTCAGACTGTACTCGGACAGTGACACTCCTCACTAGACCCTCAATTCATTTGAATAAGTCCTTGACTAGGTTGAAAAGCGATTTATGTTGAAACACTATATAGCGGGTTTTTGAGCGCGAAATTTGACAACGTATCGAGTACTTTTTTTGTATACCACCTAGGTCAAAAATTATTTCCCCCTCAGACTGTACTCGGACAGTGACACTCCTCACTAGACCCTCAATTCATTTGAATAAGTCCTTGAATAGGTTGAAAAGCGATTTATGTTGAAACACTATATAGCGCGTTTTTGAGCGTGAAATTTGACAACGTATCGAGTACTTTTTTTGTATATCACCTAGGTCAAAATTTATTTCCCCCTCAGACTGTACTCGGACATTGACACTCCTCACTAGACCCTCATTTCATTTGAATAAGTCCTTGACTAGATTGAAAATCGATTTACGTTGAAACACTATATACTGCTATTTTGAGCGCGAAATTTGACAACGTATCGAGTACTTTTTTTGTATACCACCTAGGTCAAAAATTATCTCCCCCTCAGACCTTACTCGGACAGTGACACTCCTCACTAGACCCTGAATTCATTTGAATAAGTCCTTGAATAGGTTGAAAAGCGATTTATGTTGAAACACTATATAGCGCGTTTTTGAGCGTGAAATTTGACAACGTATCGAGTACTTTTTTTGTATATCACCTAGGTCAAAATTTATTTCCCCCTCAGACTGTACTCGGACATTGACACTCCTCACTAGACCCTCAATTCATTTGAATAAGTCCTTGAATAGGTTGAAAAGCGATTTATGTTGAAACACTATATAGCGCGTTTTTGAGCGTGAAATTTGACAACGTATCGAGTACTTTTTTTGTATATCACCTAGGTCAAAATTTATTTCCCCCTCAGACTGTACTCGGACATTGACACTCCTCACTAGACCCTCATTTCATTTGAATAAGTCCTTGACTAGATTGAAAATCGATTTACGTTGAAACACTATATACTGCTATTTTGAGCGCGAAATTTGACAACGTATCGAGTACTTTTTTTGTATACCACCTAGGTCAAAAATTATCTCCCCCTCAGACCTTACTCGGACAGTGACACTCCTCACTAGATCCTGAATTCATTTGAATAAGTCCTTGAATAGGTTGAAAAGCGATTTATGTTGAAACTCTATATAGCGCGTTTTTGAGCGCGAAATTTGACAACGTACCGAGTACTTTTTTTGTATACCACCTAGGTCAAAAATTATTTCCCCCTCAGACTGTACTCGGACAGTGACACTCCTCACTAGACCCTCAATTCTATTGAATAAGTCCTTGACTAGGTTGAAAAGCGATTTATGTTGAAACACTATATAGCGCGTTTTTGAGCGCGAAATTTGACAACGTATCGAGTACTGTTTTTGTATACCACCTAGGTCAAAAATTATTTCCCCTCAGACTGTACTCGGACAGTGACACTCCTCACTAGACCCTCAATTCATTTGAATAAGTCCTTGACTATGTTGAAAGCGATTTACGTTGAAACACTATATACTGCTATTTTGAGCGCGAAATTTGACAACGTATCGAGTATTTTTTTGTATACCACCTAGGTCAAAAATTATTTCCCCCTCAGACTGTACTTGGACAGTGACACTCCTCAATAGATCCTCAATTCATTTGAATAAGTCCTTGACTAGGTTGAAAAGCGATTTATGTTGAAACAGTATATAGCGCGTTTTTGAGCGCGAATTTTGACAACGTACCGAGTACTTTTTTTGTATACCACCTAGGTCAAAAATTTTTCCCCCTCAGACTGTACTCGGACAGTGACACTCCTCACTAGACCCTCAATTCATTTGAATAAGTCCTTGAATAGCGATTTATGTTGAAACACTATATATGCGATTTATGTTGAAACACTATATAGTTGAAATTTATGTTGAAACACGATTTATGTTGAAACACTATATAGCGGGTTTTTGAGCGCGAAATTTGACAACGTATCGAGTACTTTTTTTGTATACCACCTAGGTCAAAAATTATTTCCCCCTCAGACTGTACTCGGACAGTGACACTCCTCACTAGACCCTCAATTCATTTGAATAAGTCCTTGAATAGGTTGAAAAGCGATTTATGTTGAAACACTATATAGCGCGTTTTTGAGCGTGAAATTTGACAACGTATCGAGTACTTTTTTTTGTATACCACCTAGGTCAAAATTTATTTCCCCCTCAGACTGTACTCGGACAGTGACACTCCTCACTAGACCCTCATTTCATTTGAATAAGTCCTTGACTAGGTTGAAAAGCGATTTACGTTGAAACACTATATACTGCTATTTTGAGCGCGAAATTTGACAACGTATCGAGTACTTTTTTTGTATACCACCTAGGTCAAAAATTATTTCCCCCTCAGACCTTACTCGGACAGTGACACTCCTCACTAGACCCTGAATTCATTTGAATAAGTCCTTGAATAGGTTGAAAAGCGATTTATGTTGAAACTCTATATAGCGCGTTTTTGAGCGCGAAATTTGACAACGTACCGAGTACTTTTTTTGTATACCACCTAGGTCAAAAATTATTCCCCCCTCAGACTGTACTCGGACAGTGACACTCCTCACTAGACCCTCAATTCATTTTGAATAAGTGCTTGACTAGGTTGAAAAGCGATTTATGTTGAAACACTATATAGCGCGTTTTTGAGCGCGAAATTTGACAACGTATCGAGTACTTTTTTTGTATACCACCTAGGTCAAAAATTATTTCCCCCTCAGTCTGTACTCGGAAAGTTACACTCCTCACTAGACCCTCAACTCGTTTGAATAAGTCCTTGACAAGGTTGAAAAGCGATTTATGTCGAAACACTACATAGCGCGTTTTTGACCGCGAAATTTGACAACGTATCGAGTACTTTTTTTGTATACCACCTAGGTCAAAAATTATTTCCCCCTCAGACTCTACTCGGACAGTGACACTCCTCACTAGACCCTCAATTCATTTGAATAAGTCCTTGACTAGGTTGAAAAGCGATTTATGTTGAAACACTATATAGCGGGTTTTTGAGCGCGAAATTTGACAACGTATCGAGTACTTTTTTTGTATACCACCTAGGTCAAAAATTATTTCCCCCTCAGACTGTACTCGGACAGTGACACTCCTCACTAGACCCTCAATTCATTTGAATAAGTCCTTGAATAGGTTGAAAAGCGATTTACGTTGAAACACTATATAGCGCGTTTTTGAGCGTGAAATTTGACGTATCGAGTACTTTTTTGTATACTACCTAGGTCAAAATTTATTTCCCCTCAGACTGTACTCGGACAGTGACACTCCTCACTAGACCCTCATTTCATTTGAATAAGTCCTTGACTAGGTTGAAAAGCGATTTACGTTGGAACACTATATACTGCTATTTTGAGCGCGAAATTTGACAACGTATCGAGTACTTTTTTTGTATACCACCTAGGTCAAAAATTATTTCCCCTCAGACCTTACTCGGACAGTGACACTCCTCACTAGACCCTCAATTCATTTGAATAAGTCCTTGAATAGGTTGAAAAGCGATTTATGTTGAAACTCTATATAGCGCGTTTTTGAGCGCGAAATTTGACAACGTACCGAGTACTTTTTTTGTATACCACCTAGGTCAAAAATTATATCCCCCTCAGACCTTACTCGGACAGTGACACTCCTCACTAGACCCTCAATTCATTTGAATAAGTCCTTGAATAGGTTGAAAAGCGATTTATGTTGAAACTCTATATACTGCTATTTTGAGCGCGAAATTTGACAACGTATCGAGTACTTTTTTTGTATACCACCTAGGTCAAAAATTATTTCCCCCTCGGACTGTACTCGGACAGTGACACTCCTCACTAGACCCTCAATTCATTTGAATAAGTCCTTGAATAGGTTGAAAAGCGATTTATGTTGAAACACTATATAGCGCGTTTTTGAGCGTGAAATTCGACAACGTATCGAGTACTTTTTTTTGTATACCACCTAGGTCAAAATTTATTTCCCCCTCAGACTGTACTCGGACAGTGACACTCCTCACTAGACCCTCATTTCATTTGAATAAGTCCTTGACTAGGTTGAAAAGCGATTTACGTTGAAACACTATATACTGCTATTTTGAGCGCGAAATTTGACAACGTATCGAGTACTTTTTTTGTATACCACCTAGGTCAAAAATTATTTCCCCCTCAGTCTGTACTCGGAAAGTTACACTCCTCACTAGACCCTCAACTCGTTTGAATAAGTCCTTGACAAGGTTGAAAAGCGATTTATGTCGAAACACTACATAGCGGGTTTTTGAGCGCGAAATTTGACAACGTATCGAGTACTTTTTTTGTATACCACCTAGGTCAAAAATTATTTCCCCCTCAGACTGTACTCGGAAAGTTACACTCCTTACTAGACCCTCAACTCGTTTGAATAAGTCCTTGACAAGGTTGAAAAGCGATTTATGTCGAAACACTACATAGCGCGTTTTTGAGCGCGAAATTTGACAACGTATCGAGTACTTTTTTTGTATACCACCTAGGTCAAAAATTATTTCCCCCTCAGACTGTACTCGGACAGTGACACTCCTCACTAGACCCTCAATTCATTTGAATAAGTCCTTGACTAGGTTGAAAAGCGATTTATGTTGAAACACTATATAGCGGGTTTTTGAGCGCGAAATTTGACAACGTATCGAGTACTTTTTTTGTATACCACCTAGGTCAAAAATTATTTCCCCCTCAGACTGTACTCGGACAGTGACACTCCTCACTAGACCCTCAATTCATTTGAATAAGTCCTTGAATAGGTTGAAAAGCGATTTATGTTGAAACACTATATAGCGCGTTTTTGAGCGTGAAATTTGACGTATCGAGTACTTTTTTTGTATACCACCTAGGTCAAAATTTATTTCCCCCTCAGACTGTACTCGGACAGTGACACTCCTCACTAGACCCTCATTTCATTTGAATAAGTCCTTGACTAGGTTGAAAAGCGATTTACGTTGAAACACTATATACTGCTATTTTGAGCGCGAAATTTGACAACGTATCAAGTACTTTTTTTGTATACCACCTAGGTCAAAAATTATTTCCCCCTCAGACCTTACTCGGACAGTGACACTCCTCACTAGACCCTCAATTCATTTGAATAAGTCCTTGAATAGGTTGAAAAGCGATTTATGTCGAAACACTACATAGCGCGTTTTTGAGCGCGAAATTTGACAACGTATCGAGTACTTTTTTTGTATACCACCTAGGTCAAAAATTATTTCCCCCTCAGACTGTACTCGGACAGTGACGCTCCTCACTAGACCCTCAATTCATTTGAATAAGTCCTTGACTAGGTTGAAAAGCGATTTATGTTGAAACACTATATAGCGGGTTTTTGAGCGCGAAATTTGACAACGTATCGAGTACTTTTTTTGTATACCACCTAGGTCAAAAATTATTTCCCCCTCAGACTGTACTCGGACAGTGACACTCCTCACTAGACCCTCAATTCATTTGAATAAGTCCTTGAATAGGTTGAAAAGCGATTTACGTTGAAACACTATATACTGCTATTTTGAGCGCGAAATTTGACAACGTATCAAGTACTTTTTTTGTATACCACCTAGGTCAAAAATTATTTCCCCCTCAGACCTTACTCGGACAGTGACACTCCTCACTAGACCCTCAATTCATTTGAATAAGTCCTTGAATAGGTTGAAAAGCGATTTATGTCGAAACACTACATAGCGCGTTTTTGAGCGCGAAATTTGACAACGTATCGAGTACTTTTTTTGTATACCACCTAGGTCAAAAATTATTTCCCCCTCAGACTGTACTCGGACAGTGACGCTCCTCACTAGACCCTCAATTCATTTGAATAAGTCCTTGACTAGGTTGAAAAGCGATTTATGTTGAAACACTATATAGCGGGTTTTTGAGCGCGAAATTTGACAACGTATCGAGTACTTTTTTTGTATACCACCTAGGTCAAAAATTATTTCCCCCTCAGACTGTACTCGGACAGTGACACTCCTCACTAGACCCTCAATTCATTTGAATAAGTCCTTGAATAGGTTGAAAAGCGATTTATGTTGAAACACTATATAGCGCGTTTTTGAGCGTGAAATTTGACGTATCGAGTACTTTTTTTGTATACCACCTAGGTCAAAATTTATTTCCCCCTCAGACTGTACTCGGACAGTGACACTCCTCACTAGACCCTCATTTCATTTGAATAAGTCCTTGACTAGGTTGAAAAGCGATTTACGTTGAAACACTATATACTGCTATTTTGAGCGCGAAATTTGACAACGTATCAAGTACTTTTTTTGTATACCACCTAGGTCAAAAATTATTTCCCCCTCAGACCTTACTCGGACAGTGACACTCCTCACTAGACCCTCATTTCATTTGAATAAGTCCTTGAATAGGTTGAAAAGCGATTTATGTTGAAACTCTATATAGCGCGTTTTTGAGCGCGAAATTTGACAACGTACCGAGTACTTTCTTTGTATACCACCTAGGTCAAAAATTATTTCCCCCTCAGACCTTACTCGGACAGTGACACTCCTCACTAGACCCTCAATTCATTTGAATAAGTCCTTGAATAGGTTGAAAAGCGATTTATGTTGAAACTCTATATACTGCTATTTTGAGCGCGAAATTTGACAACGTATCGAGTACTTTTTTTGTATACCACCTAGGTCAAAAATTATTTCCCCCTCAGACTGTACTCGGACAGTGACACTCCTCACTAGACCCTCAATTCATTTGAATAAGTCCTTGAATAGGTTGAAAAGCGATTTATGTTGAAACACTATATAGCGCGTTTTTGAGCGTGAAATTTGACAACGTATCGAGTACTTTTTTTGTATACCACCTAGGTCAAAATTTATTTCCCCCTCAGACTGTACTCGGACAGTGACACTCCTCACTAGACCCTCATTTCATTTGAATAAGTCCTTGACTAGGTTGAAAAGCGATTTACGTTGAAACACTATATACTGCTATTTTGAGCGCGAAATTTGACAACGTATCGAGTACTTTTTTTGTATACCACCTAGGTCAAAAATTATTTCCCCCTCAGACCTTACTCGGACAGTGACACTCCTCACTAGACCCTCAATTCATTTGAATAAGTCCTTGAATAGGTTGAAAAGCGATTTATGTTGAAACTCTATATAGCGCGTTTTTGAGCGCGAAATTTGACAACGTACCGAGTACTTTTTTTGTATACCACCTAGGTCAAAAATTATTTCCCCCTCAGACTGTACTCGGACAGTGACACTCCTCACCAGACCCTCAATTCATTTGAATAAGTCCTTGACTAGGTTGAAAAGCGATTTATGTTGAAACACTATATAGCGCGTTTTTGAGCGCGAAATTTGACAACGTATCGAGTACTTTTTTTGTATACCACCTAGGTCAAAAATTATTTCCCCCTCAGTCTGTACTCGGAAAGTTACACTCCTCACTAGGCCCTCAACTCGTTTGAATAAGTCCTTGACAAGGTTGAAAAGCGATTTATGTCGAAACACTACATAGCGCGTTTTTGAGCGCGAAATTTGACAACGTATCGAGTACTTTTTTTGTATACCACCTAGGTTAAAAATTATTTCCCCCTCAGACTGTACTCGGACAGTGACACTCCTCAATAGACCCTCAACTCGTTTGAATAAGTCCTTGACAAGGTTGAAAAACGATTTATGTTGAAACACTACATAGCGCGTTTTTGAGCGCGAAATTTGACAACGTATCGAGTACTTTTTTTGTATACCACCTAGGTCAAAAATTATTTCCCCCTCAGACTGTACTCGGACAGTGACACTCCTCAATAGACCCTCAATTCATTTGAATAAGTCCTTGACTAGGTTGAAAAGCGATTTATGTTGAAACTCTATATAGCGCGTTTTTGAGCGCGAAATTTGACAACGTACCGAGTACTTTTTTTGTATACCACCTAGGTCAAAAATTATTTCCCCCTCAGACTGTACTCGGACAGTGACACTCCTCACTAGACCCTCAATTCATTTGAATAAGTCCTTGACTAGGTTGAAAAGCGATTTATGTTGAAACACTATACAGCGGGTTTTTGAGCGCGAAATTTGACAACGTATCGAGTACTTTTTTTGTATACCACCTAGGTCAAAAATTATTTCCCCCTCAGACTGTACTCGGACAGTGACACTCCTCACTAGACCCTCAATTCATTTGAATAAGTCCTTGAATGGGTTGAAAAGCGATTTATGTTGAAACACTACATAGCGCGTTTTTGAGCGTGAAATTTGACGTATCGAGTACTTTTTTTGTATACCACCTAGATCAAAATTTATTTCCCCCTCAGACTGTACTCGGACAGTTACACTCCTCACTAGACCCTCATTTCATTTGAATAGGTCCTTGACTAGGTTGAAAAGCGATTTATGTTGAAACTCTATATAGCGCGTTTTTGAGCGCGAAATTTGACAACGTACCGAGTACTTTTTTTGTATACCACCTAGGTCAAAAATTATTTCCCCCTCAGACTGTACTCGGACAGTGACACTCCTCAATAGACCCTCAATTCATTTGAATAAGTCCTTGAATAGGTTGAAAAGCGATTTATGTTGAAACTCTATATAGCGCGTTTTTGAGCGCGAAATTTGACAACGTCCCGAGTACTTTTTTTGTATACCACCTAGGTCAAAAATTATTTCCCCCTCAGACTGTACTTGGACAGTGACGCTCCTCACTAGACCCGCAATTCATTTGAATAAGTCCTTGAATAGGTTGAAAAGCGATTTATGTTGAAACACTATATAGCGCGTTTTTGAGCGTGAAATTTGACGTATCGAGTACTTTTTTTGTATACCACCTAGATCAAAATTTATTTCCCCCTCAGACTGTACTCGGACAGTGACACTCCTGACTAGACCCTCATTTCATTTGAATAGGTCCTTGACTAGGTTGAAAAGCGATTTATGTTGAAACTCTATATAGCGCGTTTTTGAGCGCGAAATTTGACAACGTACCGAGTACTTTTTTTGTATACCACCTAGGTCGAAAATTATTTCCCCCTCAGACTGTACTCGGACAGTGACACTCCTCACTAGACCCTCATTTCATTTGAATAAGTCCTTGACTAGGTTGAAAAGCGATTTACGTTGAAACACTATATACTGCTATTTTGAGCGCGAAATTTGACAACGTATCGAGTACTTTTTTTGTATACCACCTAGGTCAAAAATTATTTCCCCCTCAGACCTTACTCGGACAGTGACACTCCTCACTAGACCCTCAATTCATTTGAATAAGTCCTTGAATAGGTTGAAAAGCGATTTATGTTGAAACTCTATATAGCGCGTTTTTGAGCGCGAAATTTGACAACGTACCGAGTACTTTTTTTGTATACCACCTAGGTCGAAAATTATTTCCCCCTCAGACTGTACTCGGACAGTGACACTCCTCACTAGACCCTCATTTCATTTGAATAAGTCCTTGACTAGGTTGAAAAGCGATTTACGTTGAAACACTATATACTGCTATTTTGAGCGCGAAATTTGACAACGTATCGAGTACTTTTTTTGTATACCACCTAGGTCAAAAATTATTTCCCCCTCAGACCTTACTCGGACAGTGACACTCCTCACTAGACCCTCAATTCATTTGAATAAGTCCTTGAATAGGTTGAAAAGCGATTTATGTTGAAACTCTATATAGCGCGTTTTTGAGCGCGAAATTTGACAACGTACCGAGTACTTTTTTTGTATACCACCTAGGTCAAAAATTATTTCACCCTCAGACTGTACTCGGACAGTGACACTCCTCACCAGACCCTCAATTCATTTGAATAAGTCCTTGACTAGGTTGAAAAGCGATTTATGTTGAAACACTATATAGCGCGTTTTTGAGCGCGAAATTTGACAACGTATCGAGTACTTTTTTTGTATACCACCTAGGTCAAAAATTATTTCCCCCTCAGTCTGTACTCGGAAAGTTACACTCCTCACTAGGCCCTCAACTCGTTTGAATAAGTCCTTGACAAGGTTGAAAAGCGATTTATGTCGAAACACTACATAGCGCGTTTTTGAGCGCGAAATTTGACAACGTATCGAGTACTTTTTTTGTATACCACCTAGGTTAAAAATTATTTCCCCCTCAGACTGTACTCGGACAGTGACACTCCTCAATAGACCCTCAACTCGTTTGAATAAGTCCTTGACAAGGTTGAAAAACGATTTATGTTGAAACACTACATAGCGCGTTTTTGAGCGCGAAATTTGACAACGTATCGAGTACTTTTTTTGTATACCACCTAGGTCAAAAATTGTTTCCCCCTCAGACTGTACTCGGACAGTGACACTCCTCACTAGACCCTCAATTCATTTGAATAAGTCCTTGACTAGGTTGAAAAGCGATTTATGTTGAAACACTATATAGCGGGTTTTTGAGCGCGAAATTTGACAACGTATCGAGTACTTTTTTTGTATACCACCTAGGTCAAAAATTATTTCCCCCTCAGACTGTACTCGGACAGTGACACTCCTCACTAGACCCTCAATTCATTTGAATAAGTCCTTGAATGGGTTGAAAAGCGATTTATGTTGAAACGCTACATAGCGCGTTTTTGAGCGTGAAATTTGACGTATCGAGTACTTTTTTTGTATACCACCTAGATCAAAATTTATTTCCCCCTCAGACTGTACTCGGACAGTTACACTCCTCACTAGACCCTCATTTCATTTGAATAGGTCCTTGACTAGGTTGAAAAGCGATTTATGTTGAAACTCTATATAGCGCGTTTTTGAGCGCGAAATTTGACAACGTACCGAGTACTTTTTTTGTATACCACCTAGGTCAAAAATTATTTCCCCCTCAGACTGTACTCGGACAGTGACACTCCTCAATAGACCCTCAATTCATTTGAATAAGTCCTTGAATAGGTTGAAAAGCGATTTATGTTGAAACTCTATATAGCGCGTTTTTGAGCGCGAAATTTGACAACGTCCCGAGTACTTTTTTTGTATACCACCTAGGTCAAAAATTATTTCCCCCTCAGACTGTACTTGGACAGTGACGCTCCTCACTAGACCCGCAATTCATTTGAATAAGTCCTTGAATAGGTTGAAAAGCGATTCATGTTGAAACACTATATAGCGCGTTTTTGAGCGTGAAATTTGACGTATCGAGTACTTTTTTTGTATACCACCTAGATCAAAATTTATTTCCCCCTCAGACTGTACTCGGACAGTGACACTCCTGACTAGACCCTCATTTCATTTGAATAGGTCCTTGACTAGGTTGAAAAGCGATTTACGTTGGAACACTATATACTGCTATTTTGAGCGCGAAATTTGACAACGTATCGAGTACTTTTTTTGTATACCACCTAGGTCAAAAATTATTTCCCCCTCAGACTGTACTTGGACAGTGACACTCCTCACTAGACCCGCAATTCATTTGAATAAGTCCTTGAATAGGTTGAAAAGCGATTTATGTTGAAACTCTATATAGCGCGTTTTTGAGCGCGAAATTTGACAACGTACCGAGTACTTTTTTTGTATACCACCTAGGTCAAAAATTATTTCCCCCTCAGACTGTACTTGGACAGTGACACTCCTCACTAGACCCGCAATTCATTTGAATAAGTCCTTGAATAGGTTGAAAAGCGATTTATGTTGAAACTCTATATAGCGCGTTTTTGAGCGCGAAATTTGACAACGCACCGAGTACTTTTTTTGTATACCACCTAGGTCAAAAATTATTTCCCCCTCAGACTGTACTCGGACAGTGACACTCCTCACTAGACCCTCAATTCATTTGAATAAGTCCTTGACTAGGTTGAAAAACGTTTTATGTTGAAACACTATATAGCGCGTTTTTGAGCGCGAAATTTGACAACGTATCGAGTACTTTTTTTGTATACCACCTAGGTCAAAAATTATTTCCCCCTCAGACTGTACTCGGACAGTGACACTCCTCACTAGACCCTCAATTCATTTGAATAAGTCCTTGAATAGGTTGAAAAGCGATTTTTGTTGAAACACTATATAGCGCGTTTTTGAGCGCGAAATTTGACAACGTATCGAGTACTTTTTTTGTATACCACCTAGGTCAAAAATTAATTCCCCCTCAGACTGTACTCGGACAGTGACACTCCTCAATAGACCCTCAATTCATTCGAATAAGTCCTTGACTAGGTTGAAAAGCGATTTGTGTTCAAACACTATATAGCGGGTTTTTGAGCGCGAAATTTGACAACGTATCGAGTACTTTTTTTGTACACCACCTAGGTCAAAAATTATTTCCCCCTCAGACTCTACTCGGACAGTGACACTCCTCACTAGACCCTCAATTCATTTGAATAAGTCCTTGACTAGGTTGAAAAGCGACTTATGATGAAACACTATATAGCGCGTTTTTGAGCGCGAAATTTGACAACGTATCGAGTACTTTTTTTGTATACCACCTAGGTCAAAAATTATTTCCCCCTCAGACTGTACTCGGACAGTGACACTCCTCACTAGACCCTCATTTCATTTGAATAAGTCCTTCACTAGGTTGAAAAGCGATATACGTTGAAACACTATATAGCGCGTTTTTGAGCGCGAAATTTGACAACGTATCGAGTACTTTTTTTGTATACCACCTAGGTCAAAAATTAGTTCCCCCTCAGACTGTACTCGGACAGTGACACTCCTCACTAGACCCTCAATTCATTTGAATAAGTCCTTGACTAGGTTGAAAAGCGATTTATGTTGAAATACTATATAGCGCGTTTTTGAGCGCGAAACTTGACAACGTATCGAGTACTTTTTTTGTATACCACCTAGGTCAAAAATTCTTTCCCCCTTAGACAGTACTCGAACAGTGAAACTCCTCCCTAGAACATCAATTTATTTGAATAAGTCCTTGACTGGGTTGAAAAGCGATTTATGTTGAAACACTATATAGCGCGTTTTTGAGCGCGAAATTTGACAACGTATCGAGTACTTTTTCTGTATAACACCTAGGTCAAAAATTATTTCCGCCTCAGACTGTACTCGGACAGTGACACTCCTCACTAGACCCTTACTTCATTTGAATATGTCCTTGACTAGGTTGAAAAGCGATTTTTGTTGAAACAGTGTATAGCGCGTTTTTGAGCGCGAAATTTGACAACGTATCGAGTACTTTTTTTGTATACCAACTAGGTCAAAAATTTTTCCCCCTCAGACTGTACTCGGACAGTGACACTCCTCACTAGACCCTCAATTCATTTAAATAAGTCCTTGACAAGGTTGAAAAGCGATTTATGTTGAAACACTATATAGCGCGTTTTTGAGCGCGAAATTTGACAACGTATCGAGTACTTTTTTTGTATACCACCTAGGTCAAAAATTATTTCCGCCTCAGACTGTACTCGGACAGTGACACTCCTCACTAGACCCTTAATTCATTTGAATAAGTCCTTGACTAGGTTGAAAATCGATTTTTGTTGAAACACCATATAGCGCGTTTTTGAGCGCGAAATTTGACAACGTTACGAGTACTTTTTTTGTATAGCACCTAGGTCAAAAATTATTTCCCCCTCAGACTGTACTCGGACAGTGAAAATCCTCACTAGACCCTCAATTCATTGGAATAAGTCCTTGACTAGGTTGAAAAGCGATTTATGTTGAAACACTATATAGCGCGTTTTTGAGCGCGAAATTTGACAACGTATCGAGTACTTTTTTTGTATACCACCTAGGTCAAAAATTATTTCCCCCTCAGACTGTACTCGGACAGTGACACTCCTCACTAGACCCTCATTTCATTTGAATAAGTCCTTGACTAGGTTGAAAAGCGATATACGTTGAAACGCTATATAGCGCGTTTTTGAGCGCGAAATTTGACAACGTATCGAGTACTTTTTTTGTATACCACCTAGGTCAAAAATTAGTTCCCCCTCAGACTGTACTCGGACAGTGACACTCCTCACTAGACCCTCAATTCATTTGAATAATACCTTAACTAGGTTGAAAAGCGACTTATGATGAAACACTATATAGCGCGTTTTTGAGCGCGAAATTTGACAACGTATCGAGTACTTTTTCTGTATAACACCTAGGTCAAAAATTATTTCCGCCTCAGACTGTACTCGGACAGTGACACTCCTCACTAGACCCTTACTTCATTTGAATATGTCCTTGACTAGGTTGAAAAGCGATTTTTGTTGAAACAGTGTATAGCGCGTTTTTGAGCGCGAAATTTGACAACGTATCGAGTACTTTTTTTGTATACCACCTAGGTCAAAAATTATTTCCGCCTCAGACTGTACTCGGACAGTGACACTCCTCACTAGACCCTTAATTCATTTGAATAAGTCCTTGACTAGGTTGAAAATCGATTTATGTTGAAACACCATATAGCGCGTTTTTGAGCGCGAAATTTGACAACGTAACGAGTACTTTTTTTGTATAGCACCTAGGTCAAAAATTATTTCCCCCTCAGACTGTACTCGGACAGTGACACTCCTCACTAGACCCTCAATTCATTTGAATAAGTCCTTGACTAGGTTGAAAAGCGACTTATGATGAAACACTATATAGCGCGTTTTTGAGCGCGAAATTTGACAACGTATCGAGTACTTTTTTTGTATACCACCTAGGTCAAAAATTATTTCCCCCTCAGACTGTACTCGGACAGTGACACTCCTCACTAGACCCTCATTTCATTTGAATAAGTCCTTGACTAGGTTGAAAAGCGATATACGTTGAAACACTATATAGCGCGTTTTTGAGCGCGAAATTTGACAACGTATCGAGTACTTTTTTTGTATACCACCTAGGTCAAAAATTAGTTCCCCCTCAGACTGTACTCGGACAGTGACACTCCTCACTAGACCCTCAATTCATTTGAATAAGTCCTTGACTAGGTTGAAAAGCGATTTATGTTGAAATACTATATAGCGCGTTTTTGAGCGCGAAACTTGACAACGTATCGAGTACTTTTTTTGTATACCACCTAGGTCAAAAATTCTTTCCCCCTCAGACAGTACTCGAAAAGTGAAACTCCTCCCTAGAACCTCAATTTATTTGAATAAGTCCTTGACTAGGTTGAAAAGCGATTTATGTTGAAACACTATATAGCGCGTTTTTGAGCGCGAAATTTGACAACGTATCGAGTACTTTTTCTGTATAACACCTAGGTCAAAAATTATTTCCGCCTCAGACTGTACTCGGACAGTGACACTCCTCACTAGACCCTTACTTCATTTGAATATGTCCTTGACTAGGTTGAAAAGCGATTTTTGTTGAAACAGTATATAGCGCGTTTTTGAGCGCGAAATTTGACAACGTATCGAGTACTTTTTTTGTATACCAACTAGGTCAAAAATTTTTCCCCCTCAGACTGTACTCGGACAGTGACACTCCTCACTAGACCCTCAATTCATTTAAATAAGTCCTTGACTAGGTTGAAAAGCGATTTATGTTGAAACACTATATAGCGCGTTTTTGAGCGCGAAATTTGACAACGTATCGAGTACTTTTTTTGTATACCACCTAGGTCAAAAATTATTTCCGCCTCAGACTGTACTCGGACAGTGACACTCCTCACTAGACCCTTAATTCATTTGAATAAGTCCTTGACTAGGTTGAAAATCGATTTATGTTGAAACACCATATAGCGCGTTTTTGAGCGCGAAATTTGACAACGTAACGAGTACTTTTTTTGTATAGCACCTAGGTCAAAAATTATTTCCCCCTCAGACTGTACTCGGACAGTGAAAATCCTCACTAGACCCTCAATTCATTGGAATAAGTCCTTGACTAGGTTGAAAAGCGATTTATTTTGAAACACTATATAGCGCGTTTTTGAGCGCGAAATTTGACAACGTATCGAGTACTTTTTTTGTATACCACCTAGGTCAAAAATTAATTCCCCCTTAGACTGTACTCGGACAGTGACACTCCTCAATAGACCCTCAATTCATTCGAATAAGTCCTTGACTAGGTTGAAAAGCGATTTGTGTTCAAACACTATATAGCGGGTTTTTGAGCGCGAAATTTGACAACGTATCGAGTACTTTTTTTGTACACCACCTAGGTCAAAAATTGTTTCCCCCTCAGACTCTACTCGGACAGTGACACTCCTCACTAGACCCTCAATTCATTTGAATAATACCTTAACTAGGTTGAAAAGCGACTTATGATGAAACACTATATAGCGCGTTTTTGAGCGCGAAATTTGACAACGTATCGAGTACTTTTTTTGTATACCACCTAGGTCAAAAATTATTTCCCCCTCAGACTGTACTCGGACAGTGACACTCCTCACTAGACCCTCATTTCATTTGAATAAGTCCTTGACTAGGTTGAAAAGCGATATACGTTGAAACACTATATAGCGCGTTTTTGAGCGCGAAATTTGACAACGTATCGAGTACTTTTTTTGTATACCACCTAGGTCAAAAATTAGTTCCCGCTCAGACTGTACTCGGACAGTGACACTCCTCACTAGACCCTCAATTCATTTGAATAAGTCCTTGACTAGGTTGAAAAGCGATTTATGTTGAAATACTATATAGCGCGTTTTTGAGCGCGAAACTTGACAACGTATCGAGTACTTTTTTTGTATACCACCTAGGTCAAAACTTCTTTCCCCCTCAGACAGTACTCGAACAGTGACACTCCTCCCTAGAACCTCAATTTATTTGAATAAGTCCTTGACTAGGTTGAAAAGCGATTTCTGTTGAAACACTATATAGCGCGTTTTTGAGCGCGAAATTTGACAACGTATCGAGTACTTTTTCTGTATAACACCTAGGTCAAAAATTGTTTCCGCCTCAGACTGTACTCGGACAGTGACACTCCTCTCTAGACCCGTACTTCATTTGAATATGTCCTTGACTAGGTTGAAAAGCGATTTATGTTGAAACAGTATATAGCGCGTTTTTGAGCGCGAAATTTGACAACGTATCGAGTACTTTTTTTGTATACCAACTAGGTCAAAAATTTTTCCCCCTCAGACTGTACTCGGACAGTGACACTCCTCACTAGACCCTCAATTCATTTGAATAAGTCCTTGACTAGAATGAAAAGCGATTTATGTTGAAACACTATATAGCGCGTTTTTGAGCGCGAAATTTGACAACGTATCGAGTACTTTTTTTGTATACCACCTAGGTCAAAAATTATTTCCGCCTCAGACTCTACTCGGACAGTGACACTCCTCACTAGACCCTTAATTCATTTGAATAAGTCCTTGACTAGGTTGAAAATCGATTTATGTCGAAACACCATATAGCGCGTTTTTGAGCGCGAAATTTGACAACGTAACGAGTACTTTTTTTGTATAGCACCTAGGTCAAAAATTATTTCCCCCTCAGACAGTACTCGAACAGTGACACTCCTCCCTAGAACCTCAATTTATTTGAATAAGTCCTTGACTAGGTTGAAAAGCGATTTATGTTGAAACACTATATAGCGCGTTTTTGAGCGCGAAATTTGACAACGTATCGAGTACTTTTTCTGTATAACACCTAGGTCAAAAATTGTTTCCGCCTCAGACTGTACTCGGACAGTGACACTCCTCACTAGACCCTTACTTCATTTGAATATGTCCTTGACTAGGTTGAAAAGCGATTTATGTTGAAACAGTGTATAGCGCGTTTTTGAGCGCGAAATTTGACAACGTATCGAGTACTTTTTTTGTATACCAACTAGGTCAAAAATTTTTTCCCCCTCAGACTGTACTCGGACAGTGACACTCCTCACTAGACCCTCAATTCATTTGAATAAGTTCTTGACTAGAATGAAAAGCGATTTATGTTGAAACACTATATAGCGCGTTTTTGAGCGCGAAATTTGACAACGTATCGAGTACTTTTTTTGTATACCACCTAGGTCAAAAATTATTTCCGCCTCAGACTGTACTCGGACAGTGACACTCCTCACTAGACCCTTAATTCATTTGAATAAGTCCTTGACTAGGTTGAAAATCGATTTATGTTGAAACACCATATAGCGCGTTTTTGAGCGCGAAATTTGACAACGTAACGAGTACTTTTTTTGTATAGCACCTAGGTCAAAAATTATTTCCCCCTCAGACTGTACTCGGACAGTGACAATCCTCACTAGACCCTCAATTCATTTGAATAAGTCCTTGACTAGGTTCAAAAGCGATTTATGTTGAAACACTATATAGCGCGTTTTTGAGCGCGAAATTTGACAACGTATCGAGTACTTTTTTGTATACCACCTAGGTCAAAAATTCTTTCCCCCTCAGACAGTACTCGGACAGTGACACTCCTCACTAGACCCTCAATTCATTTGAATAAGTCCTTGACTAGGTTGAAAAGCGATTTATGTTTAAATACCATATAGCGCGTTTTTGAGCCAGACAACTACTACTACTACTACGACTACTACTACGTAGCACTACTACTAGTACTACTACTGCACCAGACCGACCGAGAACACCAGACCAGACTACCAGACCACAGATCATCGACCTACTACAGATTTAGCGCCTCTACACCAGAAACAACAACTACTACTACTACACCAGACCGACCACACTATTGGTCCGTTCCCCCAAATTTTTGGGTGACAGCACAGGCCAAATTTAACGTCAAGAACATTCTGTGCTCAGCACATTACCTTGTGAGCTCAACTACTAAAAACCTATTCCTTGCTATGGGAGTACAACACTTTGCACTCCAACTCACAATAAATATACGATTCTAAAGCTAAAATAGGCATATTTTCCAATTAAGAGGTGTAATATTTGAAGTTAACTCACGTATCACGATGCGTGTCTGTGCTGCACAATTTGAGGACAACTTGTTTGAACAGTTTCAGTAAATTACTTTACAATCAATCTGAAATAATTAAGGTTTTGAAGTAGAAACGTGAAGCGTACGAGTCACTAATATGGCAAAATGACCGTATGTTTCGAGGCCAATTTCTCGAAAACGACTGAAAGAAATTACACGAAATTTACAGGAATTAAAGTACGGCTCATGGTGAGTTCAACAAACAGATCCAAAATTGGTTCACACTACGACGAGTTATTAGCAAAACTAAGTGCGGAACCAAAGTCCAAAATTGACCCAAAACGACTGACGTTTCGCTAAAATACACACTAATTTCTCAATAACGCCTGAACCAAATTACATGAAATTTACAGGAGTTAAAGTACGGCTCACGGTGAGTTCAAATCAGCAAACAGATCCAAAATCGGTTCACTCTACGAGGAGATATTGCAAAATTAAGGTACCGTACCAATGACCAATATGGGACCTGGTCCGACCAGAGTTCGCTAAATAAATCATCAAAATTTCAGAATAATGAATAACAAAAACATATACACATACTCTCCACTAACACACGAATCTGAAACACTAAAATTTGTAGTCTAACTCAAGATATAACAGGTTGTCAACGGCGGTGTCAACCGCTGCTGTCAACCTCTTCTGGGGCTAAAATCGGGGGCAAGTTTACTGGCCAATTTCTCCAAAACGGCTGATCAAAAATAAACCCTTAGTACAGTTTGTAGCACTGCTTGAGATACGCATCATATTAAAAAATGAGCACAATCGGTGCTTTCTTCGAGGAGTTATAGCAAAAATAAGGTCCCGTACCAACTGACCCCAGAAGAGAGATACGCCACTTTCAGAGCTAAAATTGACCTTCTGAACTACGGAAAACGCCCTATAAAACATATATCAGCGGAATCCTCATTACAAGGGGAGTCTAAAGAACCAATTCGCGGGGCTAAATTCGTATTTTTTGTTGGTCTAACATGTACATACCCGAAATGTACCGGACACGAATAGGTAAAAATGAAGGTATGTGTCCTGGCCAATTTCTCGAAAACGGCTGAAAGAAACAAAACGCCATTTACAGGGATTCAAGAACGGCTCACGCTGAGTTCAAATCAACAAACAGATCAAAAATCGGTTCACTCTACGAGGAGATATTCCAACATAGAGGCACCGTACCAAATGACTAAATGGGACAAGTACGGGTCAGGTTTCGCTAAAATTGACCACCTGGACTACGTAAAACCACATACAAAATATATATGAGGAGACTCCCCACTAACTGGGGATTCTAAAACACTAACATTTGTTGGGTAAATCACGTGTTTTATGGTACCGAATTTTGGATCACCCAGAATATCCCGAAAATTCGACTTTTTTCAACTTTAACCATTAATAACTTTTTGATTAGGACGATTTGAGAAACCAACCAAATACTGCAAGCAAGAAGGGTTCAGTACCAACAAATTGCGACCACTCCCGTTTAATTTGGTATAGTACTTTAGCAGATATTAACAAAATACTGTTCTGTACACCATTTTTTGGGCTAAAATCGAAGCCCAGGATCCCGGGAACCGACGTAAAACAACGTGAAACAGCGTTCCCGGCGTATTTGGTGGTGTGATTCTGGTCCACTTCCACGTTCTAGGTCACGGCAAACCTTCATGGTGAGGTGGGAAAAAATTTCCCACCTCACCATGAAGGTTATGCTGTTTTGTGTGTTTTGACATAAAACAACATCCACAAAAATTTGATGAAATCGTGAAAACAGAAAAATTGTTGGATTGCTAAAAACTATTGATTGAAATAGCTTCACGGACCCGACACTAGCGTAAATAACACAATTTGCAAGTAACAACAACCCTCATTACAATAAAAACAACAAATTCATAATAACGCTTAAAATGATATTTTTTTAAGTTTACACCCTAATTGTTATTGGCACAGGCCGATTCAAATAAAAGACTGCAAAAGGCTAGCAGGAACAGATAAATAGAAACATAATGCCACCTCGTTTGCTGAATTTGATTAAGTACTTTAGGAGATATCGATAAAACAATAAACTGTAACCTGACAATCGGTATCTGAAAAGACAAGAAATTAAAGAGAAGCAATGAAAAATGTCCATCCAAAACTTTAAAAAACCTGTTCTATGATTGAAATAGCTCCAGGAACTCAACAGACGGTTGAATAACAAAATTTTCATGTAATAACAACGCTCATTACGGGAACGACTACATCATTTCAAAAAACGTTTAATAAATTCTTTTTTTTTTCAAATTTACACCTTAATAACTTTTTGATCAGTTTGATTTGAAAAATAAACTAGACGGGCAACAAAGAACAGTTTAGCAACAACAAATTGCTTCTTCACAATCTAATTTTGATACAGTGATTTAGGAGATATCAATAAAAGTACAAAACATTAAGTTCCTTTCTCAATGCTATAAAACATGTTCTTTCCGCCAACTTTTTGATTAGGCTGACTTGAGAAACCAATAAACACCGGAAACAAGGGGAAGTAGAACAAACAAAATGCGACTATGCCTGGCTGAATTGGCAGAGTAGTTCAGATAAAAAATCGTCACAAACAAAAAAACGTGCCCTCAAATATGTAATTTATACTTCAAATTTTTCAAAGTTAAACATTTATAACTTTTTGAGTAGGCCGACTTGAGAAACCAATAAACGCTGCTATCAAGGGGAGTTCAGCACCAACAAAATGCGACTTTGTCCGGTCAAATTGACATAGTACTTCAGGAAAAAATTTTCAGAAACAACAAACATGCCCTCAAAAATGTAATTTTTACTTCAATTTTCTCAAAGTTAAAAATTAATAACTTTTTGAGCAGGCCGACTTGAGAAACCAATAAACACTGCTATCAAGGGGAATTCAGGACCAACAAAATGCGACTATGCCCGGTCAAATTGACATAGTATTTCAGGAAAAAATTTTCAGAAACAACAAACATGCCCTCAAAAATGTAATTTTTACTTCAATTTTCTCAAAGTTAAACATTAATAACTTTTTGAGTAGGCCGACTTGAGAAACCAATAAACACTGCTATCAAGGGGAATTCAGGAACAACAAAATGCGTAGCCAAATTGGCAGAGCAGTTCAGGAAAAATTGTCAGAAGCAGTAAGCGTGCCCTCAAAAATGCATTTTTTTTTCTATTTTTTCAAAGTTAAACATTAATAACTTTTTGATTAGGGCGACTTGAGAAACCACTGAACACTGCACGCAATTGAAGTTTAAGGTCAGCAAAAAGCGACAATGCCCATCCATTTTGGAACGGTAGTTTCAGAGAAATTGTCAGAAACATGAAGCGTACCGCGATTTTTGGGTTATTGTGAGACCTCGATTTCTCGCAAAGTCGCGCAAAACGACCGAAAACGGCGCCCCATAGAAAATTCTGAACGCAATTCAAGTCCTTTCCGTAACTACTGAACACCCAAAATCTCTAGTGTGAAGTGGGAAAAAAATCCCACCACGCCATAAAGGCCAGGGTGTTTTGTGTGTTTTGACAAAAAAAACTCAAACAAGAGCTTCAAGTTTTCGCAAAAAATGAAAAATTGTTTAATTGCCAAAAACAAAGTATTCTTGATGAACTTCATGAACCCAAAGAATAGCCTAAATATTACAATTTGCAAGTAACCAGACCCCAAGTTAGAAGAATAACAACATCAAACCTCAAAAACGTTTTGAAACATTATTTTTTTTATTTTTCTCAGAATTACAGCCTAATAACCTTCTGAGATGGACGATTTCAGTAACAAATTAACTACTGGAGAGAAGAAGAACAACTATTCAACAAAACGGAACTATGTTCGTTCAACATGGCACATTAGTTTGGCAGAAATCATTAGAAGCGTGAAGCGTGCCCCGATTTTTCTGCTAAAAAAGTACAATTTTCGCAAAAAAATTTTGGAAAGCGACACAAATCTGCCCCTCCAACATAGTTCAGGACACAAAATAAACGCATTTTTACCTTTGTAGACGCTGAAGACTTCTTCCACGGAGTAGGAACCATTTCCTACCTCGTATTTTGTGTTTTGACCAAAAATGACCCAAAAAAGAATTTCATAATTTCACGAAAATTGAAAAACTATTGAATTCCAAAAACTAGGGATTCCAAAAGCTTCATGAACCCAAACAAAGACTAATTAACACAATTGCCAAGTAACTATAACACAAATAAAAGAAAAACTACGTCAATACTAAAAAAAACATTTCAAAGATTATTTTTTAATTTTTTTAAATCTAAAGCTTATTCTAAAGCTTAAATCTAAAGCTTAAATCTAAAATTCTGAGTTGGCCGATTGACAAAAAACCAATTCAATTCTGTTGTCACAAAAAACTTACAACCAACCAAATGCGACCCGTCTAAATTGGCTCAGTAGTTTAGGAGAAATCATCAAAAATGCCAAGCGTGCCACGAATTTTTTGCTAATAAGACTTTATTAACATAAAAATTCAACTCGAAATCCAGCAAACTGACTTAAACCTGCCCTTATGATGTTTCTTCATTGCTATGTGATGTCTTAAGGATTGGTTGGACGAAAGTATATAGCTTTGTATGATTAAGTTATTGTGATACTTTAGGAAATATCAGTTATAAAAAAATCATAGTTTTGTTTTCTCTTTGAGCTAAACAAAAAACATTAGTTAGCATACGATCAACGACGAAGTTAACGTTTGATTTTTCAAAAAATTGAGTCTGACTTTCTGTATGATGAGCCTAAACTATAATTGAAATAAAAGGTGAACAAAAAATGAGGCTTCAAAAACTTACCAGATCTTTTTGAATGAAATAACTTCAAGGACATTAACACCAATAACTATCATTTTAAATGGTCAAATAGGTTCACATAAATCTCATGAGGAAGTAATTGGAATTAACAATGAGCAGAATATTTTTTCCAACTACATAAAGATCCTCAATTACCGATAGGATCGGTAACAAAATATTCCAACTTCCTGTTTCTTTATAAATAACTTATTTGATTAAAAATGAGAGGAAGATTGAAAGTGTTTGATTTCGTCATTTTCTAGAGTAGGTTAATTAATCTTAAAATAGACGAATTTGGTTGACGATGGTGTCTCTAGTTATTTGTCGAAAATGTATTTTTGAATTCGAAATCTTGCAAGAAATTTGCAAGAATCTTGCAAGATTTCACATTCAAAAGGCGTTCACGGAAAAAGTCAAACAGGTTCAGTTCTGCTGATCAAAAATTTTTATATCAGTCATTTCATTTGGTTTTCAGTTAGTTTGAGCTACCAAAAATACGAATAAAAATTTTTCAGAATTCAAAAACTTGCAAGATTCTTGCAAGATTCTTGCAAGATTTTGAATCCGGGCTAAAAAATTTTTTATCGAATTCGGTTTTGTAATTTGTTCAATAAACAATAATTTGCCTCAAAGATGTTTTCTACAACATTTGTAACCTGATTTATTTTTTTGCCTTGATTGATATCTTGCAAGATTCTTGCAAGAATCTTGCAAGTTTTGAATCAGCTTGCAAGATTCTTGCAAGTTTTAAATTCGCTCATCACTTGGGTTTACACGCCTTCCCCACGCTGCTGCCAAAGTTAACCATTCGCCGGTCATTTCACAGCAATTCGCCCGACATTAGTCCGTGTGTTTTTCTGTTTTTCCTTTAGTACTATTTAATTTCTCTAGAATGATGTTTGAGACTTGCTTGATCATTTTTGAGTTCTTGTTATAAAACTTCTTTGACTTCTTCAGGTGACTTTTTCACGCTTGAGTTATTCATTTTTCATTGAGCCATGTTTTTCTCATTTTGAAATAAATTTTGTTGCTAGTATAAAATCTATATCGAACGAGAATGATAGCCATTGTAGCTGAGTGGTTAAGAGTTCGACGCAACATCATGGAGGGCCGATGTTCAAACACTTGTGTGGTCCGTTGGTACGTTTTTTGCACCCATAAAACTTTTCTAAGCTACGTCCCTATGATTAAAATTGCCCCGCCTGTCGTTCGAGAGGAATTCATTCGACGTTGGTCGGTATATGTTTAAAATCCTGGTCATGATCGAACAGATCAAGCGCGGCTGTATTCCGGCAATCTGCTCGGTATGTTTTTTTTCTTCAGCTGTTTTTTTTCCGTCATATTCCTATACTTTAAGCTTTAATGAATTTTAGTTATGGCAGAAAGCAGTGAAAGTGACTGCTTATTATATAGTTAGCGGGGTATAAAACTTCAAGTTATGATCTAAAAGTTTTTATCTCAATTTTTGTCTTCTGTTGTAGAAATCAGTTGACATTGGAACTGAAAGAGGTGGAGTCTATAATAGGCAAAAGCGGTGGTGCTAGCGGAGGAGGACAGCTGCAAAGGGAATATGAGAAGGCCTTCTCAGAGAAAGACAAACTCACCAGAGAATTTCACCAAACTGCCGGTTAGCGTAAACGTAACAAAATTTGTGCGTTTTAGAAGGGGAGATATTGATGACGCGTTGAATATGAAACCCCCCGACCATCAAGGCATGTCGTTTCAAAGTTTTTCAAATTGGTGTTTCCTAGGACATAAAATGTTGCTTACCTAACCTATTGGCACTTTAATCAACATTATGGCCTATGATTACCGTTGGCACTTTAATCATTGGCCTAACCTATTGGCACTTTAAGCAACATTATGGCCTATGATTACCATCAAGTCTAGCTACGGTTCTTATGGCCAATTAAGATGTAGATTAAAGCGTATCAAAAGCCAATCTTCAAAACGATTTTGAAATATGAGCCTTTTTGTGTTCCCGACTTTGGAATATGCCTTCATACAATTGATACTTCTTAATAGTCGTCAGTCTGTCAACGGCTATTATTTAGGTGCTTTCCTTTTTAAGACAAAGAGGCTTTATGTTGTTTTTTTATAAGCGAGTGAGCAAGAAAACCGGAAGTTCAGGGAGTGAATAAAGTTTGTAAAAGCTGTTTTAGTGAACAAATTTGAAGAGCGGAGAAAAGAGAGAGTGATTCTTTTGTTCATGCCTTCTTTTGAAACAGAGCGCGAAATGTAGGTGTAAAAAATGTTCGCTAAGGGAGCAATTATTTTTGTCGTGCGGCTTTTTTGAGCGTTTTTTTTTCTGTTTTTAGAAATTTTCATGTTGTCTAAGAGGTAATTTCAGACTAAATTTATAGTTTTCAGGTTGTTTTTGGTAATTAAAGGGAGTTTTCCGCTAAATTGAAGGTGTTTCAACTAATTCTCCGGTTTTAAGGCTATTTTAGCAATTTCTGGCCTGTTATTGTATTGTATTGCTTTTTCGTCACTGAATGTAAGCTTAATGCTCGTCGGTAGTTTCTATTAAAAATTTAATTCTGTGAGTTTTGACTTAATAAATTGCAAAAACTTGTGAAATTTTTTCTAGATTGCCCTTTTTCGCTTTTTTCAAAACTAGAGATGTTTTGTGCTTTTTTCGGCTGGTCCCAATTTGTGTGAAATTAGATTGTCTCCATGATTGGAAATAGTTTTCCCTTTGTATTTGTACTTCATTGAAAAATTAATGAAAAATTAATTAATTTTTGTATTTTTTAATAGCCGCGAAGCGATAGCGGAGGTTATTATTGGCCTTCTCTTGGTTTTTAACGACTCGAAGAGGAGTATTAGTTTTCTTTACCGGAAGTACTGTTCTTTCAAACAGCGTTCTGACCTAAAACTGAAAGAGAGTAAAATTGCCATGAACTAATTTCCTCTGAGCGAGAGAAGTTCTTTGATCATGCGCTTCGATCAATGAATGATTTTTCGACTTAGAAAATAATTTTGAGAGATTGGTGCATATAGATAACCCTTATTGACCGTTTTTTCGTCAATTTGACTCAATTTCTTCGCTTGTAATTTGTTTCTCTTTGTAATAATAGGTTTTGACCAATGCTGCATTAATATGTAGCTCGTTGAAATTGATACCACAAAAATTTGAGAGCCTAATAATGCGTTTTAAGTGCAAAATAGGCACGTTTTTTTGGATTTTTTCATTGGTTTCTTTTTTATCTCTGAAAAGATATTTTTCTAGAGAAGAAGTATATTGGGCGGCGATTTCTGGACAGTTTATACATTAGGCGCTTTATAGCTTAGCTTATTTTTCTTTTGTAGAATGTAAAGTATAATTTCGATATTTGCAATTTTTGTCCAAGTTTCTCAGTCTTTGTTAGTTTTTTATTAAGTTAGTATAAAGCCTTTTTGTGCACAGGCTTTGATTTTTTGTGTGTGTTTTGAGTAATTGGTATAGTTCCTGGCGTTATCTTGGAAATTTAGTGAAAAATTTTTAATAAACGCAGTTTTAACAACATTTTTTACGTTTTTTTATTTAGTGTTCTAATAATATTTTAACTGTTACATCTTTTTTCGTTTAGACAAGAGATTGGGTATGTAATCTTCTGAGCCAAGAATGCTAAGTAAAAATTTCTGTTTTTTACTTCATTATCCTATTTTATTTTCAAATTTACGAAGTAGTCTTTTTGTTTTTTGTTCTAGAATCATTCTAGCTTTTTCCTCAGACCTGGAATCTTTTTTAATGGTTCTTGATTCGTTAATTTTTTTTTCAATTTCATACTTGTTAGACTTTTCGATGTTTTTTTCTTGGTTTGCATTAGATTTCAGATATGTACCACTTAGGCTTTGCTGGGTCTAATTTTAGAAACTTTGACTGATATTTTTGTGATTTTTTGGGGCTAGGTTTTTAATAAACTATTTTTGGTTTTTTAGTGTTAGTCTGTTCCTTTTGTTTTTGCAAGATTATTTATATTTGCAGTATTTTGATTTCATATTGTCTGCTTTCTCCAGCAAAAAATGGATCTGCATAATTTCCTTCAGGCCTAATTTTAAGTGCTCTGACGCCAAAAAAATGTTTCGTGTCCTCCTAATTTCTGTTAAGGAAAGTAATTTTTGGTGAAAGTAATTTTTGAGGAAAGCAATTTTATTTTAAGATTGATACCTGCCTTATGCTTTCCGACTGTCTTTTGGTCGAAGAGTTAATTGTGGAGCCGTTTTTTTGAAAAATATCTTGAGTTACTTCGTGACAATTTAAGCCGGTCAATTTTTGAGTTTATCAATCTTTTTGCATTCTAAGAGATAGGCCAATTTTCAACGCTATCGGATGTTTTTATCAATGAAATATTACTTTTTTTAGATATCTCAGTGAGTTGTTTCTGTCAACATTTTGTCCTTAGATATAAATTTTTGAGGATTGTTTTATGATCTCCAATGATTTATTTGTTTTTATGTTAGCTAGTTTAAGAATAGCCGTTATAAGACAAAAGATAATGGTTTCGGCTGTAGTTACGGTTTTGCTGATGCAGTTCCGGCTCTTTGAGTCGCTTCCGGAATTCTTCCGGCTATGTTTATATCGTCGACAAGATTTTTGTTACAACCATATGATGTCAAGTAACTTCAAATCTGCTTTTCGTTCATTCGCTCGTTATGCAATTTCAACTGAATTGCGTGCGTGACCTCATTTTTCACTCTTAGTGGAGCCCATTTTTTCATTCGCGTGATTAAATTTTTGGTCACACGTGACTTACCGCACTCTCAAATTTGTCTGACTTCCGCTCTGGAATTGTTTTTTCTTTACTTGAATTCAACGAGATGAGGTCAAGTGAGTGTGTCTCACTCTAGATAAAGGGAATTGGACAGCAGCTAATAGAAGCAGCAATATTTTATACAGATTCTTGATCAAAAGTTTACATCTCAGTTTTTAATGAAGACTAAATTTCTTTTTTGTCTGTCTTTTTTACTTTATTTTTGAGACTGCAGATGTACAAAGCTATTGCGGCTTTTTTTTTCTGGCAATCTGCCATCTATGTTTTTGGTTTATTTTACTTTTTAGTTAATTTCATTTTTTATTCAATTAAGATACTCTTCACTATTCTTTGATGCTTACTGCAATCAGAAACTAGAAATGTGACAGGCTGACTTTTGGCAAAGGTATCTTCGAGTCTTTTCCGGATTTCTTCTGGCTATGTTTTTAATTCGCTTTACCTTTTTTGATCACGCTTTTAGTTTTACATAAGTGACGATTCAAAAGAAACTGGATAAACCTTGAAGCCAGGCCATTATGTCATAGTGCATTAGGTTATCAAAGTTCATTATTGTTTTCTAGCTGAAATTGCTATAAAGCTTTAGCTTCCAGTTTGAAGCTGAATTAAGTATAATTTTAGAATCTAACTGAAACTGCACTGCAAATTAGAACATTTTTTGACACTGAAAAAAATCCGTCTATTTCGGTTCCTTTTTTTCCTTTTCCGTTTCAATCCCGATGTGTATCAAGAGCGTCAACGACGGCTATTTTTCCGTTAATCTGCCGGCTATGTTTAGTTCTTGCGGTCGCCTGATACACATTTTTAATTGAGGTAGTTAATATTACCTTTTATCGGGCTATACAAACCGATATCGGTGTATGAACAGGTCTGAAAGCAGGTGTATGGAAATAAGCTTATGACAAAATTTTGATGGTTTTGCATTGCAATTTGTGCGGGATATTGTAGGTCAGTTACGCGAGTTGGAGCAGAGTTTGGAGACACTAGAGAAGCAGTTGTCTGATCCACTGTACAAGGAAGCCAGTTCCAAATGGGTCAGGATGGTTGCAGAGTGGAAGGCGAACAAACTAGCTTGTGCAGATTTGGGTTAGGCTGCTTGCTATTGTTGTTTAAGTATAGGTTATGTGACTCTCCTTTGAAGTCATTGAGAAGTTCTGCCGTATTTCGAAAACAGCGACCTGTTGGAGATGTTAAGCACAAGTTCAAAGTGAATTATGCCGAGTCACGTAACCTTGCTTAAAACTCTCAACTTGTACGTTTTAAAATGACAAAAATCTGGCAATATATATATATATATATATATATATATATATATATATATATATATAGCAACTTCTGGAATTTTGACTTCTGGCACTGCCGACTTTTGGCATTTTATAACGTGCACGTGCGTGTTTTAAGTGAAACCTTATCATTGGACAACTGAAGAGCGGTAACCAGTAATGCATATAGATAAAAATTAATAGCGAAGTCACTGTGCGAAATGAACGAGGTTATCTAGTTATGATAGATCAGCTATCCGGCATACAATATGTTGACAGGAGCACAAAAGCTTGATCATTTAACACAATGAAAATTTGTGAGTTGGAAAGTAGTTGAAGTTACTTGTTGAAATGAAATTAAGTGGCTGAAATCTGGCTTGGAACAATTGGTTCTGTTTAACTGTTACTAGCTGCAAACTCAAAATCATGGTTCACGACATTTGATACTCTCTCAAATTGTAAAAATTCTCATTAGTTTTTATGTTGCTAATTTGTTTGTTTTTTAGACAAATTTGGGAAGGCATTGGACAGCGCGTTGATGCGTTTCCACAGTGTCAAGATGGCCGAGATCAACCAGGTGTTGTCGCAGCTGTGGAGAGATGTATACACAGGAGGAGACATTGACTCAATAGAGATCAGGACTGAAGAAGGAGAGAACAGCTCTCATACAAGGAAGACATACAACTATAGAGTAGTGATGATTAAGGTACGGCTGTAGTAACTCTTATTTTTGGAACTCCGAGACTGATTACATCCTTCGGCAAATTAAAAATCTTAATTCTTGCAAATGTGCGTAGAGTTCATTTAAGATCCGTTAATAACTAGCGTCCTGATTGCTGTTCTGAATAAACTTTAAATTTTATTGAAATTTGCACATAATAAAAAATAGCCATTGAAAATTGCGTTTTAGGGCGGCGAAAAGTCGAACGAAGCGTTTATCGACTTGTGGCATTTTTTGGTAGCGAAAACTCTGGAATTTTGCTTCATTCGGGTGCTCGGAAGATCGAATTCTGTCATAGAAGACAAATGAAGCTCTGGAGTAGCGACTAAAGTTCGCTAAAGACAGCTGTTTAATAACTCTGAGCTAAATTTTGAATCAAATATATATTCAATCGTTTGCTTGATCCTCGACGCTTTTGCTATCCTCAAAAATGGTATTAACTGGTAATCTCCGTGTGGATTAAGTACATGTTCAGTCCATTTAGAGCTCTACTAGTCTCCAAGTATACGTTTAAAACCGTTAAGGACTTATAATGTCAAGATTTGCTAGTCAAATTTGGGAAGTTTTGGGCCCCCGAAATTTCGCAACCCTTCTTATTTTCTTGCGTAACTAAATGCAAGCTGGCGGGAAATCTTTTTTAATCTCCTTATTTCTTCAGTTTATCAGTCGGCTATTATTGTACTTTACTTGTTATTATTCTCTACGTTTAATCTGCATTTGAAAAGCAGTTGATTATTACAGCGAGCTAAAGGGAACGTTTTCAATGTGGAAAAGCGAAATAAAAAAGAAACGGGATCAGTTCACAAAGATCAGTTTTAGAAGCCGTCACCTACACCCGGTTTCAAATAGCTTTAGTTACAAGGTTGCGCTTTTATGGATTAATCTTTGAATTCTCAAGTGACTTTTTGACAGATTTCTTGATTTTTGAGTGATTTTAATCGCTCTCAATCGGAAATAATGTTTGTTGTTCAAACAAAATCGATTGTTAGAGACTCTATGACTAGTCCTTGATAGTCGAGTGGTTAATACCTACCTGCACCAAGGCAAATACAAAGGACACCAAGAGCAGATTGTGGAACGTTTGAGTACTTTGAGTTGTCTAGAAGTTCCTCTATTTTTTAATGCGCTTTAGTAAGCGAGAGGAATTAAAGGCATCAAAACCTATAGCAGCTCCTCAGACTTCAACTTCATCTTAGCTGTTCCTTATGATCAAACTGTCAATTTGGTTCCGGCTTTGGACTGACAATAGCTCGAACTTATCCTTCCTGAGTCCCAAATTGGATTATGCTCATGATACTGTTAGGTTTTCAATGCTTTACACAGATTGTCCTCGGTGCTTGCAACGATTGGATCATAATACCAACAATGTTTCGAGCTGTTTGGTAATTTTGATTCAATTTCTTTAAGCTGCCATATGGCCAGAGAAAACAAATTGAGCCCAATGGATCTCCTTGTTGCACTGCAGACTGACTGTCAATCCTTGAGCTGTTGATGAGCAAATCACTGTGCCTGGAGTAACAAAAAGAGGCAAAGTAAAAAAAAAACTGGGCATCAAAATTTTGGATGTGCTGAGGATATTTCTACGCTTCACTGAGTTAAATGCGTTCCCAAAATCAATTCGGAGTATGCCCCCGTTTTGGGTTTTCTACGATTTTTCCTCTAGTTATTTTCGTGGTATGCACCGTGCTCTCCGCTCCTCCCTTGACCGCAACTCCCAATGTTCGTGTGGATTAAGTACATGTTCAGTCCATTTAGAGCTCTACTAGTCTCCAAGTATACGTTTAAAACCGTTAAGGACTTAAAATTTCAATATTTGCTAGTCACATTTGGGAAGTTTTGGGCCCCCGAAATTTCGCACCCCTTCTTATTTTCTTGCGTGACTAAATTTGACATGCTTCGGAACTATTTAACGGGTTTTCATTTATGCAAGCTGGCGGGAAATCTATTTTAATCTCCTTATTTCTTCAGTTTATCAGTCGGCTATTATTGTACTTTACTTGTTATTATTGTTATTATTCTCGTGACTAAATTTGACATGCTTCGGAACTATTTAACGGGTTTTCATTTATGCAAGCTGGCGGGAAATCTATTTTAATCTCCTTATTTCTTCAGTTTATCAGTCGGCTATTATTGTACTTTACTTGTTATTATTCTCTACGTTTAATCTGCATTTGAAAAGCAGTTGATTATTACAGCGAGCTAAAGGGAACGTTTTCAATGTGGAAAAGCGAAATAAAAAAGAAACGGGATCAGTTCACAAAGATCAGTTTTAGAAGCCGTCACCTACAACCGGTTTCAAATAGCTTTAGTTACAAGGTTGAGCTTTTATGGATTAATCTTTGAGTTCTCAAGTGACTTTTTGACAGATTTCTTGATTTTTGAGTGATTTTAATCGTTCTCAATCGGAAATAATGTTTGTTGTTCAAACAAAATTGATTGTTATAGACTCTATGACTAGTCTCTGATAGTCGAATGGTTATTACTTACCTACAGCAAGGCAAATACGAAGGACACCAAGAGCAGATTGTGGAACGTTTGAGTACATTGAGTTGTCTTGAAGTTCCTCTATTTTTTCATGCGCTTTAGTAAGCAAGAGGAATTAAAGGCATCAAAACCTATAACAGCTCCTCAGACTTCAACTTCATCTTAGCTGTTCCTTATGATCAAACTGTCAATTTGGTTCCGGCTTTGGACTGACAATAGCTCGAACTTATCCTTCCTGAGTCCCAAATTGGATTATGCTCTTGATACTGTTAGATTTTCAATGCTTTACACAGATTGTCTTCGGTGCTTGCAACGATTGGATCATAATACCAACAATGTTTCGAGCTGTTTGGTAATTTTGATTCAATTTCTTTAAGCTGCCATATGGCCAGAGAAAACAAATTGAGCCCAATGGATCTCCTTGTTGCACTGCAGACTGACTGTCAAATTGAAAAAGCAGTTGATCATTACTGCGAGCTAAAGAGAACGTTTTTAATGTGGAAAAGCGAAATAAAAAAGAAACGGGATCAGTTCAGTTTTAGAAGAGCGTTTTTAGAAGCCTTCACCTACACCCGGTTTCAAATAGCTTTAGTTACAAGTTTGCGCGTTTATGGATTAATCCTTGACTTCTCAAGTGACTTTTTGACAGATTTGATTTTTAAGTGATTTTAATTGTTCTCAATCGGAAATAATTTTTGTTATTCAAACAAAATTGATTGTTAGAGACTCTATGACTAGTTTCTGTTAGTCGAGTGGTTAATACCTACCTCTGCCGAGGTGACAGAATCGTACTCATGAGCCTGGGATTCGAATCCTACCGAGGCCTGATGATTTCGCACCCATAAAAAAATAATCGAGGCTGCAGCCCCTGAAATAAGATGCGCCGCCTGTCTTTCGAGAGCAATTTTTCTGACGTTAGTCCGTTTTTGTTTTGGGCTCCCTCTTTTGGGACAAACTTCTGGGCTCCCTCTCATTGGGTGGGACGTCAAAAACTCATCAATATTGATTGTCCCCGCTCAACGGGCGAGAAGAGGATTAAAAGGTTAGCTGGCGTTTCATGTGTGCCTTCTCCTGCAATCAGCATGGTTGCTGCCCTGCGTATTCTCGTTACAAACAATGATTGAAAAAAATACTAAAAGCTACAGATCACTCCACAGGCTGTAAGCTCCTATTATCATCCAGAGTACCAAAACGTTTGAGGGTCTTTACAACTGTTTCTGAAAATCCCCCAACGTCTCGAAGTTTAAAGGATTGATTTGATTTTCAACCCGGACCTGGTACAGCTCGGCATATTCTCTCATTACATCTAGGGTCCCAGATTTACAGAATGGACATTTCACTCGTTTACGTACAATTTCACACGCAGTCGAAATTCAAAACGGAACTCATTCGGGGACAATTGTAGCCACAGAGATATAATGTGGGCTGCGGATAATCAGGCACCTGATTGTTGTAGAGAGATAGCAAAGAATTCTTTGGTCTAGTGGAGTTTTGTTATCCTAACAAGTTGTCATAAGCTGAATTATCAATTTCTTCCGGTTTTTTGGAGGGAAGCGGGGTCAAACTTTCACCTTGTTCATCAATTGTCTTCGATTGTTTTCAATGATATGTCTGCAATTGGAGTGTGGCCTGTTTGCTTTCCTACCAGTACAGAGGATTGGAAAACAGAACCAACATATGCAGCCTGAACTTAAGCAGCTGATCTTTGCATTCCAACACCTGTTTTTTAAGTTTAAAAATATGCTTGGTTCCATGAAGAACCTGCCAATAAAAATCCCAAAATATCCTAATAGGTTGTGTGCTGAACCGAATCAAATGTTTGCAGTATTTTCTTTGAGTTTTCTGATAGATAATTGCATCGCAGAGTAAACCATTTTCAGGGCACCAAGGCAATTACAAAGGGCACCAAGATCAGATTGTGGAACGTTTGAGTACTTTGAGTTGTCTAGAAGTTCCTCTATTTTTTAATGCGCTTTAATAAGCGAGAGGAATTAAAGGCATCAAAACCTATAGCAGCTCCTCAGACTTCAACTTCATCTTAGCTGTTCCTTATGATCAAACTGTCAATTTGGTTCCAGCTTTGGACTGACAATAGCTCGAACTTATCCTTCCTGAGTCCCAAATTGGATTATGCTCATGATACTGTTAGGTTTCCAATGCTTTACACAGATTGTCCTCGGTGCTTGCAACGATTGCATCATAATACCAACAGTGTTTCGAGCTGTTTGGTAATTTTGTTTTAATTTTTTTTAATAAGGTGCCATATGGACAGAGATAACAAATTGAGCCCAATGGATCTCTTTGTTGCACTACAGACTGACTGTCAATCCTTGAGCTGTTGAAGAACAAATCACTGTGCCTGGAGTAACAAAAAGAGGCAAAGTAAAAAAAACTGGGCATCAAAATTTTGGATGTGCTGAGGATATTTCTACGCTTCACTGAGTTAAATGCGTTCCTAAAATCAATTCGGATGCCCCCGTTTTGAGTTTTCTACGATTTTTCTAAAGTTATTTTTGTGGTATGCACCATGCTCTCCGCTCCTCCCTTGACCGCAACTTCCTGCTGCTTTGCTACAAAGAAGTGTAGGCCTCGGTAGTTGCTTCTTTTGCTGTGCACTTGGCAACGAGACGCCGAATCTTTTTGACTGCAGCAATTGGTTCATTGTCATTCTTTTTAATGCTGTTAGTGAAGCACTACAAAAAGTTGCAGCCACAAAGCTTTGTAGCTGGCCAGTTTCACTGATTTGGTTAAGAAAGGTGTTGCCCGCCTGAATGATCGCAGATTGGACACATAGATTGAAGCTGTAAAAGCACTTTTGCTTAATCGATTTGATAAGCTTCGGAACTATAGTCTCGTATAGTTTTTCGAATTCAGTCTGCGGATTTGTTTGTTTGTGGATGGTGTTCCTTCCGAAAACCTAATTTTTACCGAACGTCCGAATTCTGCTTGAAGACGAATTGTTTTAGCTCGTTAAGCAGGTGCCTCCATTGTAATGTTGCTTTTATTTTTCGCTTGCTCATCGAAGCCGCTTGCTCATCACTCTCCATCGCTCAAATCTATTCATCGTTGATTTTTTTTCTGTTGCTACTTATGTTTTTCCCAATTCTGCAGGAGGCGCGCAAGAGACAGTTGCTTATTGTGAAGGAGGAGTCGGACAAGGCGCTTCCTCTTGAGCTGCTAGTGTTTTGTTCCTGTTGGCCGCTGTTGTCGGGGGATAAAGAAACATGCAACTTGTTGATATTCATAGAAAATTGAATAGGGGATGAATCGTCGATTATATAGTGGTTCTGATCAGACTGAAACAGCTGATCCGAAGGTGCTTTAACTCTTAGGCTGTATTTCATTGTCAAAACATATGAGAAAGATTCAACAAGCAAACAGCTCAGTGGATCGTATGCTTCCAAGATCTGAAAGGGAGAATGGAGGGGCTGCGGGTGGGCTGAAAAGTTAGGATCCAGCAGATTTTGACGATCTTCTACGGCGTCAACTTGATGATCTTATGCCTTCACACATTCACCCCAGAATGTATATTCAAAGACAAAAAAGAAAGGGTTTTTAAAGGGGTCCTAAAAATGGAAAATGCACTTTTTAAATTTAGTTTTTAATGATGGTTGGTTCAGGAAAATTCCAATGAAATCCGGAGCATGTGCTGGTTTTTTTCTGTAGTTTTGCTTAATCCGTAGTAGTACATAACTGTACATCGGTATTATAGTTATCACAGATTATTTTAGCTCAATTGTTGACATTGCATTTTTATGACGTTAGTTTTTTTCCAGACATGTCTGAGGGTATAGTTTCTTCGACTAAGAGAGTTAGCTGCTAGACATATTGATTGTGCAGTAGGAGTCTCTTGGAGCCTCTTGACGACTGTTGTTTAGATTTTTCCTTTTTTACAATTACAAGAATTTGAATTGTATTGGGGCGCTGTCGTTTTTTTAAGATCTGTTCAGACATTTCATGATTTTTGATGTCAAACTAGTGTAGTGATTTTGGTCACGCCGAAACAGGAAGTGGAGCGAAAAAACGAGTGGTTTTGTGGCATGAAATTGTTTCACTCTAATTTTAAAGTAGTGAGAAAACGGCGTTTGAACAAAAATTTGCTTCCTCGCTGATGGTTTTTTGTTACCATGCGGCAATTTCACTTTGATTTTTACTGTCCGATTTTTTTGATCGGATTTGTTAAATGGTTTTCTCAATCCGTGCATAGTTCATTCTAAGCCAGGTTTTTTTATTTGAAACAAATTTTTCTTTTTCGATAGTGGTTTTTTGTTCACATGCGTCATTTTGACATTGCTAGCTGACATTAGTATTAAGCTGAATAGATTTCGGTTTAAAACGTGAATTAAGTATAGTTCTCGAATCCTACTGAAACTGCACGCCAAATTAGAACACTTTTTTGACTCTTTTTGAATGTCTGTTCTTTTTTTCTGTTTCAATCCCGATATGCTTTGAGCACGTCAACGGCAGCTATTTTCCTGTCAATTTGCCGGTTATATTTATAATACCGTCACAAATATTATTATTATTATATATTTTTTTGTCTTTTAAAAAGTTTAAAGACATTTTTGATGTTTTCAGTTTATGGTTAAAAAGGACCATTCAAATCTTTTCTTCAGATATGAGCACAAACTGTCAAATTTTATACATTTATTGGGCCACTCATTAATTTACTCATAAAGTTTGTACATTTATTCTCTAGGAAGGCGTGGAGCTAGACATGCGCGGCAGGTGCAGTGCAGGTCAGAAAGTGCTCGCTTGTCTGCTCATCCGTCTGGCATTGGCTGAGACATTCTCGATGCAGTGTGCTGTCTTCTCACTGGATGAGCCAACCACGAATCTGGACAGAGAGAATATCTCAAGTCTGGCAGATGCGCTGGTCCGCATCATTACTACTAGGTACGTAGGAATTACGGGTGTTTTTGAAACTACTATTGAAAAAAAAACAAGCTAGCCATTTAAAAACAGTTCCGTAGTTTTGACGGTATGGAAAATTGTCTTTGCTTAGATCCAACTTGCATCCGACTCATTCGCAGTTTATCATCATAACCCACGACATGGACTTCGTCGAGCTTCTTGGCACTGCCGCTCTTGTCGAGTACTACCACGAAGTGTCTAGGGATGAATACAATGGGCTGTCTCGGATTACCAGGAAACATTTCCGAGAAATCGAGTCGAACAGTTAAACTCCTCCCTCAATTGAGCTCTCTTAGACTATGCATGATTTGAACGTGATGCCTCATTTTGCTTCCTGTCATTTTTTCTCAGATTACTACTCATTAGGGTTTTGAAAACTTAAGCTGTCTCTAATCCCGCTTTATGTAGTAGGAAAGGTTTCAAAAAGTAGCTAAAAAGTTTTCGGGAGCTGAATTAACAATTTTTACCCATTGCTCTGGTTTTTTTGTCCGCAAAATTGGAAAGAATTTCAAAGTCTCACATGTTTTTAATAGCGGCGAAACGTTAGTGAGGCTATTATTGGTCTTGTCGTGGTTTTTTGACAATTCAAAGAATTGAATTGCATTGAGGCGCTGTCATTTTTATGACTCGAAGAGGTGAATTGTTGGCGCATGTTTTTAATTGCTCTCGAATGAAAAGCAATTATTGTAAACGGGTGTGTCTTTTTCTAGAATGATCTCTGACTTCTTGATTTTTGAATGGTTTCAATTGTTCTCACTCCGAAATAAAGTTGTTCAAAAAAACCGATTGTTAGAGAGAACAAGGCCCTGATAGCCGAGTGGTTAATACCTCCGTCGATGTGACGGACTCGGTCTCTGGAGTTCGGGGATCGAATCCTACCTTCTGATGAAGTTTTTTCACCCATTAAGAAAAATTTATCTAGTCTACGGCCCCTGAATTAAATTGCACCGACTGTCATTCGAGAGCAGTTTTTCCGACGTTAGTCGGTTTAGTTGATAATTTAGTTAGAGTGTATTTGAAACAGGAAATGCCGCGCGCTAAAACTGTGTTCATGTCAATTTGCTGAATAAAATCGAAGAGCAGAGCGAAGGAAAAAGTTTATGTTCTTGCCTCATTTATGACAGGTCAAGAAAATTAGGTGTGAAAAGAATGTTGCTGAGCTAGATGATGTTTTGTTCACGTGTAGCTTTTTCCAAGGAGTGTTTTTTGTTTTAAATCATTTTTCTTGATGCTTCAACTCGTCTGGATTATAAATTATCAATGTGTTCCTCGACGTTTTGACCATTTTGTATAATTAGTACACATTGTTAACTTGGTTAATTTGGCGCATTTTTTTGAATTTAAAGCCAAATATTTCAGTTTTAAAATTGGGTTGAGTAGGAAGCATGATTCCTTCTGAAACTTCTCCAGTACGGATTCACTCCCTTGTTTTGTTAGCTTCGGCAGCATTAAATTCACAATGAGACAAATAATGGTTAATTTTTAAATACTTTTTCTATTTATTTTCTGTTTGCTTGTGATGTTTTCTACCTTTTTGTAAGCGGCAAGATTTATTCGAGATTAAATGCAGCTTTTAGGCATGGAAGTGGAACAGAGTTGCATTTGTTTGTTGCGAAAAGTTTTTGATTGCACATTAATCAGATTTTGAGAGATTTTTTATAGCTGTTAGTTAGAATTGAATTAGGGTGCTGTCTTTTTTTAAAGATCTGTTCACTCATTTTCATGAATTGGAGAAGTGATTTTGGTCACGCCGAAACAGGAAATGAAGCGAGTAGTTTTAAGGCGTGACTTTCTGTTACTCCAAATCCAAAGTACTATGGGAGGACGGTTTGTCGAACAATAATTCACTTCCTCGAATGCGGTATTTTGTTTTCATGCGTCAAAGTTTCAAGTTTTGATCGGATTTTGTAAAGTTTTTCCCCCCTCCATTTGATGTCCATTCTAGGTCTAGTCATTTGTTTGGTCAATAAAAATTCTTTGAATTGTGTCAAGACTTGTTCTTCTATGTTTTTTGTTTCCTCGTCTGACGCTTTTTTCGTTTTAACTTTTTTTTCACATAGCAAAGCTGAAAAGGTCAAATTTTTTGAATGACTTCTTCCTCTCACTAACGGCCTATCATACGTGATTTACATCAATCAATATAATGTTTTTTGTTCTTTAAAACTTCAGTTTATTTAAATTAGTTTAAGGTCAATAGAGATCATATGTGTAGTAAAGGTCCCTAATAAAAAGGCTTCTGTGGAGTGAAATATAGTAGGCCCTATTAGATTACCGCTTATTAATTTATCGCTTTTTCGGGGGCGATAACTTCTTTCCACTTTAATCTGTCCGTTTTTATCTGTATTACACGGCACGCATACCAATATCGCAGTTATTTCGGCAATCTGTCGGCTATGTTTTTTCAGCTTAATTTTACAAATTTTTTGTTAAGGACTGCGTTTGTAATAACTGAGTGGAGCTATTATTGGCCTTATCTTGTTTTTGTTTTAGTTTATTACAACCATATTACGTCACGCGCTCTTCAAGTCTGATTTTTATTCAATGGTAATTGAATTTTGGCAGTCTGTTAGGTATGTTTAGATTATGTCTCCTCACTTGTGCCAAATCAGGATATCATGGAATGGGTACCACGTCAATTGTTCCAGATAAATTTTCGGAAGTACTGAACATCTCTTGGGGTTTTCGCACAGAGATAAAAGGATTTTAGTTTAGTCCTTTTAGTTTTTTAACATTTCTTCGCCATTCTTTTTCGATTTCTCATTTTGTTGTTTTAATTTTTTTTCGAGATTTGAACAGTTCAGTTTTTTATCATTTTCAGGGAGGTTTTTCTGGTTTTCGTTTTTTTTTTCAAGATTGTTAGTGAAGTTTTGAATTTTGCCCACACTTTTTGATCGTCTAGCAGTCTTGTTGCTTAATATCAATAAGTTCTACTGGCTTTTTAGCAGGCCAAAAAGTTGATATGATGGTTTCAGTTTATAGCTATTGACTTCAACACCACTTGTTTTTAAAAAGAATCCAAATTGTGAAGTTTCTTACTTTTAGCGGTTCTTGTTTTGTTTTGCTGTTTTGTCGTTTAGTAAAATTAGTTACAAGTCTTATTCGCTTTCTGACGAAATAAACCAAATTAGTATTGTTTTCGATTCACAGCTATTGGTTTTTATTTATGGCTTTTGCATTTCTCTTATTTTGTTCTCAAAATATATGTTCTCACTTCGCCCGGTTAGTGACCAGACTCATCTGCTTTCTTTTGAGGCATGTTATGTTTAATTGCTCTCAAACGAAGTTTGTAGCAATTATATTAGTTCTGTAGTTTTTAATGCGATTTTTCGCTTGACCAATTTTTCGTCTGACGCATTTGACTTTTTGTCCTCAAAAATGGGATAAACAGGTAGCGCTCAGCGGGCATTAAGTGCTCTTAGAGCCCTTCAACTCTGTTTCAGCTCAAACTGTTTCGGATACTTATACTTATGGTGTGAAGGGCGGTTTTTAGAGGTTGAAGACACCCCCACTGTTGACCTCCCCCCCCCCCCCCCCCCCCCCCCCTATTGCCCCACGCCCTTCAAGTTTTTTAATAGCCGCACAGCGATAGTTGGGACTATTATTGGCCTTCTCTTGGTTTTTTAATAGCCGCACAGCGATAGCTGGGGCTATTATTGGCCTTCTCCTGGTTTTTTTTATTTCGTCGTCATGATTTTTGTTACGATCATATGACGTCACAGCCACTTTTTGTTCATTCGTTCATGCAATTTCAACTGAATTGCATCTGTGACGTCATTTTTTGCTCTTAGTGGAGCGAGTTTTTTTGTTCCTTCGCGTGATTAAATTTTTGTTCACACGGGACTTACCTCACTCTCAAAAATGACTTCCTCACTCTGAAATTGACTTTTCTTTTCTTTAATTCAAAGAGATAAGGTCAAATGGGTGTGTGTCACTCTAAATGAAGGTTATTTGAGATCAGCTAATAGAGGCAGCAATAATTTATACTGATTTTTAATCAAAATATAACAGATCAGCCTTCAATGAAAAGACAATTTTTTTTTGGTCTCTCTTTTTTACTGTTTTTTTAGACTGCCGGTCTACGAATCTATTGCGGCTATTTTCTAGCAATCTGCCAGCTATGTTTTTTTATTTCGTCGTCATGATTTTTGTTACGACCATATGACGTTACAACCACTTCAAATCTGCTTTTTGTTCATTCGTTCATGCAATTTCAATTGAATTGCGTGCGAGACGTCATTTTTCACTCTTAGTGGAGCTAGTTTTTTTGTTCATTCGCGTGATTAAATTTTTGGTCACACTTGACTTACGTCACTCTCAAAAATGACTTCCTCACTTTGAAATTGATTTTCATACTTTAATTCAAAGAGATAAGGTCAAATGGGTGTGTGTCACTCTAAATGAAGGTTATTTGAGAGTAGCTAATAGAGGCAGCAATAACTTATACAGATTTTTAATCAAAATATAACATATCAGCCTTCAACGAAAAGACGGATTTTTTGGTCTGTCTTTTTTACTGTTTTTTTTTGAGACTGCAGATCTACGAAGCTATTGCGGCTATTTTCTGGCACTCTGCCAGCTATGTTTGAAAATTTTTGTCATTTTTTGAGTTCAGCCCTAGGTTTGGTTAAATAAACTTTTTGTTATTTATTTTTCTTTTACCTCTTTCCAGACGCAGGGGCCAGAAAGCGTCCTTAGGGGTTTGATAATAAGTTACTGAAAAAAATATTGCATTGGAGTAGCTTTCAATTTGTTAATATGAAAAATTTTGGCGATTTTTTGGATAAAACTTTTTGAAAATTTTTGGATAAAACTTTTTTGAAAATTTTTGTCGGTTTTTGGGTTTTTCCAGCCTCAAGAGCTGAGGAACGTCCTCTAGGTTTTGATTATAGGATACTGCATAGCTTCTAGATGTAATGGAATGTTTTTTTCAAGATATTAATAAAATCAATTTTCAAGAATATATGCAATTTTTTCAAGTTTTTTGAATCTTTCTAAATTTTTCATCTTTTTTTCGCACCAGGGTTCTAGGGACCTCCTCCAGGGTTTGATAATAAGCTGTCGCATAGTTTCTAGAGTTAATGGAATGGTGATCAATATTTTAATGACTCCAGCTTTACAATTTTTGATAAAATTTAATTTTTTTTCAACTTTTCGGAAAATTATCATGTTCCAAGCTTTTGGATCTTTATGAGCCAGTGAAACTATTTAAAGCTTGAAATAGGGATAATGGATAGTCTCTTAAGACAATGAAATGGTTTTGAAGATTTTAATCTCTTGAGTTTTTGCAAAATTTTGTTAAAATTTGCGATTGTTATCAAAATTTTTGAATATTTTTGTCCTTTTCTGAGTTTAACGATCATTACTGGCCAACGTCTTGCAGATGGTTTACCTGACATAACTCCAGTAACATAGAAGGCGTTTTGAACTTTTTCTCTGCAAAATCTGGGAGCTTTTTTAAAAATTTTGCAATATTTTGCAAATTTTTTGAAATATCTTTTTTTTTTTATTTTTTTTTACTAACAAGGCTAGAAAACTAAAAGTTGCAGAGTGGAACCAAGCTAAAGCTAGCCTCACTAAACCGTGGCTGGCTACTAACGAAGCCAACCGCTCGGAAGTAGTTTGAGAGCTATTCGCCCGACGTTAGTCGATTATCTTTTAATGGTTTCAGGTTATTGCTGGTTTCTGTGACGGTTTTCTTTAAAATTTGGTGTTTAAGTTTGTTTTTGTTGTTCTGGGTTTTTGGTTCTAGAAAGAAGCTAGTTTTTTAAGCTGCAATTTCTGCTTTTTTGTGAGCTTGATAATCGAAGATAAATGCAGCTGTTACTTACGGAGTTAGAACAGATGTTCTTGAGGCTTGTTTGAAAAATTATTTTGGTTGCCTATGAGATTTTGAAATTTTCTGGCTGATGTATCAAGGTTCTTTGTTAATAACTGCTATAACAATAGCTGAGTGTTTGTTACGACCATGTCATGCTCACTTCAAATCACCATTTTTTCACTCATTCATACAATTTTTTTACTGCGCTGCTCGATGGATGTCATTTTTCACTCTCATTTGAGTACATTACTTCCCTCACTCTCAAAAACGGCGTCCCTTTTTTCAAAATGGCTATCTGAATCCTTTCTGTTTTGCCCCCTCCCTCCAGTACGTTATGCACCCCCTCCTCCACTAATGTGCACCGAAGAAGCTGGGGGGGGGGCACGCAAAAGATCAAGTGCAATCTTGCCTGCATTTATTCTAGTTTTTCTGCGAATTGCTGATTTTTATTCTGTTAGATAGATTTTTTTAACCTTTTATTGTTTCATTGCATTTGTAATGAACTCATAATGAACTTCACTTTTGAACAGTCAGAGCCATAATTTGTAAATAGAACGTGCAAAAATGAGTAAGACCAAGATAACACACCAAGACAATATGAATTGATGATTAACAGCTTTAAGCAGAGTTCTACATCTATAACTCTGCTTAAAGTTGTTAATCATCAATTCATATTGTCTTGGTGTGCTTTCTTGGTCTTACTCATTTTTGCACGTTCTATTTACAAATTATGGCTCTGACTGTTCAAAAGTCAAGTTCATTATGAGTTCATTACAGCATTTATTAAATGCATTGTGAATTGTGAAGATTTCTGCTGTACGAAAAGGTTTCTGTTGAAAGTAAACAGTGTTTTTTACAGAATGAAAGTTTATTCATCAGCATGAAGAAAATCGAGAAATTTTTATAACTGTTTTTGCCAATTTCTTGAGGTTTCGTGAATCTTACAAATAGAGAATATTTTGAGCGTACAGTACCGTGCCTGTGTATATTTGAGCTGTTATTTTTTGATGTTTTTATAGCTGCGAAGCTGTAAGCTGAGCGTAGCTATATTGCGGTGCTCTTGGTTTTTTTTTTTGTTTCGTCGTCTGACGCTCTTTTTTCGTTTTACATTTGTTCACACAGCAAAGCTGAAAAAGTCAAATTTTCTGAATGACTTCTTCCTCTCACTAACGGCATTTGCGCGCGTGACGTCATTTCTCACTCGCTTTAGCAAAAGTTTTTAGGTTATTTGCGTGATTAAATTTTGATCATACGTGACTTACCTCACTCAATAAAATGACTTTTGCACTTAAAAACTTAAGTTTAATTTGAATTTGTTTAAGGTCAAAGGAACTCATATTTACAGAATAGGTCCCTAATAGGAGGCTTCTGCGGAATGAATTTTAACAAGCTTTATTAATTCATCGTTGAATGTTTTTTACCTAGTTTTTTTTGAGCAGCGGCGTTTTTTTTTCAATTTAGATCTGAATCTGTTTCTATCTCTATTATATGGCACGCAGGTCTATTCTTTCGCAGCTATTCCGGCAATCTGCCGGCTATGTTATACTGCATAAAAGAATTTTTTAGTATTACTGGTCACTGAGTTTTTCTATTTTCTTCATTTGGATTTTCCGGATAATTTTTTCAAAGGACTTGATTTTAAAATGAGTGGATTTTACGACAGAAAAGCTTCCTTCCCGTGTAATGGAAGTCATTCTCGTTACTACAAAAATCTCCAAGTTTTCTCAGTTTTTCCGCCTGGTGCATCTTAAGAAACTGTCTATACTTTTTGAATGCTTTTTTAAGTAAGGTTTTTTATTGCTGCGATAACATATAGCAAATTTTATCTTTTGTTTTTTACAATTCAAAAAATTTGAATTGTTTTGGGGCGCTGTCTTTTTACAACTCGAAGCGTAGTATTGGTTGAGCGTCTTTTTATGCATAATTTTTTGGAGTGTACTTAAACAAGATGTAAAAGTCAATGCTGCATTTGAAAACTAAGTGTTCAGGTCAAACGACTGAGGGAATCGAAGTGCAGAGAAATGAAAGGATGGTTTTCTGTTAATGTCGTTTTTTGAGAAAGCCTAGTTATGAAAAATTTTTCGCTAAGCAAGCGGTGTTTTTTGATCACGTGCGACTTTTTCAAACCAGTTTATTTTTTTAACTCCAATTTTTTTAATTCAAAAGCGTGGATATTTTCAAACTACTGAAAAAGAAATTATTTGATAGTACTATTAGACAGCTCCGCTCAAGCCATGTTTGAACCTGCTTAAATCTTGAATCCTTTCTTCTTACGACAAGATATTTCAAAATAATGCACCGTACCAAATTGTCCTGGAACAAGAGAGAGTCACACACTTAGCCAAACTTATAGCACCAATGCGTTGCTAAAATTTCCAAAATTTGTAGAGAGCATCCTCGGTTCAAGCTTAGAATAAACTTTGCATACCTATCAATTACTTAAGTTGGAAATAGTGTATTTTGAAGAATTTATGCACCATCGGAAGCAAAGATTACATTTTATGATTCGATTTTCAGCTATTTCTACCTTTTTGCCTTGTTTAGATTTTGTTAGCATTTTATGTTTTCTTCTTAACTTTTGTTATAGTTTTTAGGGAATTTTTTGGTGGTTCTAGCTCTTTTTCAATTTGATTGACATTGATTTTGAGTTCTTTTATTTAAAAAAATGGGTTAATTTGAAAAAATTTTGGCCAATCGTTTCCTAATTTTTTTTCAAGTTTTTTTGTCAATTTCTTCTGATTTTAGGCTTCTCGATTTATTTTTTCTTGGCCAATTACTGATTGAGAGCTATTATAGAGGTGTTGCTGCTATGAAGTGACAAATGAAGGCTAGATATAGCACTTTTCATTGAAATATATACATATTTACAAATTTTACCTTTTTATTTGGGTTTTCTGTTCTTTGCGTTTTTGTTGTTTATTATTTGTCCGACGATATGTATTAGGTAATAAGGGCTTTTCATTAGGTATGCCACTATAGAGTGACAATGGAAGGCTAGACATGGCGCTTTTCATCAAAATATAATTTACAAATTTCTAATTTTTAAGGTTTTATGTTCTTTGCATTTTAAATTGTTGTTTAGTATTTAATGGGTTGGTGATTGATATACCAGAAGATTAGATTTAATTTTGCTCTACATAATGGTTGGTATATTGCATTTTGGCATTTTGTAGAAAATTTTCTAGAGATTTTTACGTTTTTGTGATTTTCTTTCACCTTTCGGTTTTTTCTTTGTGAATCCATTTTGTTAGGTTGCCTGTCAAATGGTGATATTTTTTGCCAATCACTTTTGTTATGAGGTCTCAGTAGTTTTTGCCAATAATTTTTTGGAGGCGGAACTAAAAATAAATGTTATCAGATACTATATCAGTTTTTATAAGTTGTTTATCTGATGCGTTCTCGAGTTGGTTATTTTTATACGTTATCGTTTTAAAATGATCAGTATAATTAATTAGGATGCTCATTAGGTCATTGAGAGTGGTCAATTTTTTTCCAGTCGTTTACGGAATTCTTCCGGCTATGTTTTTTAAAGATCTATTCACACTTTTTTTTAATGATTATTGAAATCAAATTGAAGTGGTGATTTTGGTCACGCGGAAACAGTAAGTGGAGCGAAAAAGCGAGACGTGAAATATTTGACTCTAATTTTGAAGCAGAGTGAGAAAACGGTGTTTGAACAAAAATTCGCTATCTCGCTGATGGTTTTTGTTCACATGTGGCAATTTGACTTTGATTTTTTTAAACTCTTTTTTCGATTTTTTATCGGATTTTTCTCTAAATGGTTTTTTCAATCCCTTGATAGTCCATTCTAGGTCTAGTTTTCAGTTTAGTCAATCAAAATTGTTTGAATCGTTTGAGAACTTGCCCTGTTGTTTTTTTGTTAATGGAATGGTGCTGTTTCGGGTTCTGGTAGTTACGATACATGGTTGTTTTAATTGCTCGAAAACAAAGTTCTGCCCGTAACCGAATGGCTTTGTGTAAACTTTCGTCACGCTTTATGCAATGTAAAAGACTTTCTTTTATCTGCTAGGCGAATTCAGGTGCACACAGATCAACAATCTTATAGGTCAGATCTTGCTCCTCAGCTTTTCTGCCCCCCCCCCCCCCCCCCCCCCCCCCGTGGTTTGGTTATCTATTTAAGGTGGCTTCAAAAGTGTTACTCTATATTTTATTTAGAACCAAGACTTCGGTCGGTTTAATTGATTTCAAAATAACCCTACATCTTTGTTATTTCTGATGTTGTTTTTGCTGCTCAATTTTATTGTCGTTTATATTTGTTAATGAGTGCTGAATATTTGATTAAAGATGATTAATTGATTGCTTTTGATCACTTAGCTGTGCTGCTGTGATTGGTGATGTTAAAATTACAGATATACCAATTCAATCTTCCCGTTTTGTTTTTTTTTAAAAAATAAATGAAGGCAATAATTGCTCATTATCTACATGCACTCAATGATCGCAGATCCAAAACGCGTGCATGGTATCTCTCAGTATCCCACTATAACATTCTGATCGCATTCATTTTAATGAGCAATTTCGAATTACCGATTTATCTCTTTCACATTTTAAATACAACTGGAGTATTGAAAGCACCTTAAAGTAGACATAGGTTACTTTATTTACAGAGAATGTTACATTAAAACAGTTTTCACGCCTGATGTTTCTTTTTCACGCCTGACCAATTATCGAGATAGTATGGAATTCTTTTCTTTAATTGGATTCCCGTGGTCCCACCAGTTTCTTTTTGATTTATCTCACTTCACCTCAATTCAGATTTTAAAGATGTTGAAGGTTTTATTTGGTTTTTCTTTTCTGATGTTGAAACTAAGCTGCGGCAAGCTTGAAGTGGTTATTTCTCGAGAGCTGTACAACTTATGAAATGTATCATTATACGTATCTGGAAAGTGTTAGCCAATAAAACTAATGTTAAAACAATTTTCATTTCTATTATTCCGTACTATTGAAAAACAAGTAATCATAACTAGTCAATTACGCAATGCTCAGTTGAAAGGATTAAACTGATCAGTCTTGCTTTGTTAATTGTTCTCAAAGTTTGTGGCAATTATTTGGCTCCTGATGGTCTTTCTTATTGGAGTTTTTGTCTGAAGCTTTTCTCATCCTCTTAAATGCGATCAATTGTTAAAATCCGTTTGGTATTAAGCTTTTTCAGTTCCTTTACACCTCCACCATTTTCTCTGTATACATCTCACCAAAATTCCTGAAGAGTAAATAGTTTCCTGATTAATAGCCGGCCGCCGTCAGCCCCTCAACGACTATTATTTAGGCGCTCTCCTTTCACACTTTTGAACTTGAGAAAGAATTTGAATTGTATCGGGGCGCTGTCTTTTTTTAATATCTGTTCACACATTTTTAATTGCTCTCAAACGAAGTTTTTAGCAATTATATTAGTCCTGTCGGTCTTTTTTATGCGATTTTTTGCTTGACCGATTTTTCGTCTGACGCTTTTGACATTTCGTCCTCAAAAACGGGATAAACAGGTAGCGCCCAGCTAAAAACACGCAGTTTTATACTAATTTTCACAATTTTTTTCAAGCTTTTTTGAATTTTTTTTTCATTTTTTGAATTTTTTCAGCCCTAGGTGTTAAGGAACCTTGTCTAGGGTCTTATGATAGGTTACTGCATAGTTTCTAGTGGTAGTGGCATGGTTTCAACATTTTAAAATTACTATTATTTTAATATTTTAATGTCACACATTTTAGCTATTTTTTGATAAAAATGCATTTTTCAAGGTTTTTTGAAAATTTTTGTCGTTTTTTTAGGTTTTTTCAGCCTCAAGAATCAAGGCACCTCCTCCAGGGTTTGCGAATAGGATACTGTATAATTTCCGGATGCAATGGATTATCTTGCAGGATTTCAACATCTCGATTTTTAGCATTTTTTTTGACAAAACGTGCAAATTTTTTCAATTTTTGACATTTATTTTTCCTTATTCACGTCGTTGCAGACGCAGGGGCCAGAAAACGTGCTTCAGGTTTTGATATTTTGTTACTGAAAATATTTTATTTTTCGTGGGATAGCTATCATTTTTTTAATCTGATAGATTTTAGCGATTTTTTTTTATAAAACTTGCATTTTCTTCAAGTTTTTAAAATTTTTGTCATTTTATAGGTTTCTCCAGCCTCAAAAGCCACATAAACTCCTCTAGGGTTTGATTATAGGTTGCTGCATAGCTTCTAGATGTAATGGAATGTTTTTCAGGATTTTAGTATCAGCAATTTTTAAAAAATATTTGCAATTTTTTCAAGTTTTTTTTAAAATCTTTTTGAATTTTTTATCGTTTTTTCCGGCACCAGGGTCCCAGGGACCTCATCCAAGGCTTGATGATAAGCTATTGCATGTTTTCTAGAGTTGATGGAATGGTTATCAATATTTCATTGACTCCAGTTTTAGCAATTTTTTGATAAAATTTAATTTTTTTCAAATTTTCGATAAATTTTCATGTTCCAAGTTTATGGAACTCGATGACCCAGTGAAACTATTTAAAGCTTAAAATAAGGATACTGGATAGTCGCTTGAGACAATGGAATGTTTTTGAATATTTTAATATCTTGAATTATAGCAAGATTTTGTTAAAATTTGCGATTGTTTTCAAATTTTTTGAATATTTTTGTCCTTTTCTGAGTTTAGCGAACAATTTTGGCCAACGAAGCTTTCAAGTCTTTCAGATGGATTACTTGACATAACTCCAGAGATAAAAATAGTTTTGAACATTTTCACTGGAAATCGAAGTTTTAAAATTTTGCAATATTTTGCAAATTTTTAAAATATCAGTTTTTTATTTGATTTTTTTTTACTAAAAAGGCTAGAAAACTAAAAACTAAAAAGGCTAGAAAGCTAAAACTGGCCGCACTAAACCGTGGCTAGCTGCTGATGAAGTCAACTGCTCGCTGGTCGTTTGAGAGCAATTCGCCCGACGCTAGTCGGGTATGTTTATGATTTTGAAGTCAAATTGGTGTAGTGATTTTGGTCAAGCTGAAACAGGAAGTGGAGCGAAAAAGTGAGTGGTTTTGCGGCGTGAAATGTTTTCGCTCTAATTTTAAAGTTGTGAGAAAACGTTGTTTGATCAAAATTTTGCTTTCTCGATTCAGTTTAGAAGCTGAATTAAGTATAGTTTTAGAATCCAACTGAAACTGCACGCCAAATTATAACACTTTTTGACACTGAAAAAAAAACAAAAGAATTCGGTCATTTTATTGCTTCTTTTTTTCCTTCTGTTTCAATCGCGATGTACATCGAGCGCGTCAACGGCGGCTATTTTCCGGCTATCTATCGGCTATGTTTTGAAGATCGATTGGGGCAGTTTCATTTCCCTCTTTTGCGCTTCTCCAGTTTTCTTGCCTCCGGCATTCATACGGTGAGACCTTTTTAACCTTAAGGACAGTTGTTTGAAAGCAATTTGTAGTTGTTTTCAAAGTTTTCGAATCTAAATCTTTCACAAATGGTTCTAAATGGCCATTCACGGGAATGATGAGTTCTAATTTTTTGAAAGATTTTTTTTTAATTTATAGATTAGGAATTGTCCTGTTGTGTTTCTCAATCCAATGATTTTCGAGTTTTTGATCCTCTGTCTTTTTTACAATTCAAAAAGATTTTGAATTTTACTGTGTTCTCAGTTTGCATTTTTTCAAGAAGTCAATTTCGAGTGGTGATTTTTGTTGGTCTGGAGCAGCAAAGGGCAATAAAATGGGCAATTTTAAAGCAAATTAAATTTTTGATTTCCGGGAGTTATCTTCATTTGCGGTAAATTGACTTCTGGTGCTTAATTTCGATAACTTCAATCCCTTAATTTGCAGCAAATATTTTTGATGTCTTTGATTTCCTCCGAAAAAGTTTTTGAATTTCCATGTAATTTTTGTATCATTTCGCTGAGTCCCATTAAGGAGAAATTTTAATTGGAGAAATAATAATCTCTTTGGGTTTTCGTTTCTGTCCCAACCATTTCTTTTGCAAATCTAAGCAATTTTTTTTCTGCGCACCTTTCCGTTTTTTTTAAAACTTTTTTACTTTTTCTCATTTTGTGCTTTAGGGACATGTCACACGTGATGTCTACTGATGCCTATTGCTGCTTGGTTTAGAGGTGAAGTATATATGACAGATGGTTTTAATGAATTTAGAACAATTGGTTTTTTGTGTCTGATATTTTGAATTTATTTTTGTCTCGTATTTTAGTGGTATTGAATAAGGTTGGTATGTTTTAATTTTGAATAGTTTGGCGGGCTGAGAGATTAAAATATATTTTCGTTGGTTTGTATGTCTTATGCACCATTTATTGATTATGTTGAGCGATTGTTGAAATTTTTCAGATTAGTTCTTTCAGTTACTCTGTCCATTTATTGCATTAGTGACAGATTAAATTTTGGCCCGTTAGGATACAAGTTTATTTTAAGAGTTTTATTATGCAGCCATTGGTTTTTTTTTACTTTGTTGCCATTCGGTTTTAAGCGTTTGCCTAATGTTTTTAATTGTTGTTGTCCCTTCTCGGTTTTCATACAAGATGGCGATAAATCTTAAGGATGCAGAGATTGAAAGGCACTTCCTTTTATCTAGTCAGTTTTGGTGCTTTTTAAAATTTTTTTTCTTGTTTTTAATAGCCGCAAGGCGATTGCTGAGGTTATTATTGGCCTTCTCTTGGTTTTTTTTTTATTTTATCGTCAAGATATTTGTTACGACCATATGACGACACAATCAGTTGAAATTTGATTTTTGTTCATTTATTCATGCAATTTCAACTGAGTTGCATGCGTGACGTCATTTTTCACTTTTAGTGGAGTGAGTAGACTTTTAGTGGAGTGAGAGACTTTTAGAAATTTTTGATCACATGTGACCGCACTTTCAAAAATGATGTCCTTACTCTAAAATTGACTGTTCTTAACTTTAATTCGGAGATAAGATCACGTGAGTGCGTGTCATCTAATTAAGGTTTTTTTAACGAGCAGCAAATTGAAGCAGCAATAAGTTGTAGAGAGCCTTAATCAGAATATGAGATCTTTAATGAAAAAATAATTTGTTTTTACTGGTTTTTTTTGAGACTGCAGATCTACGAAGCTATTTTCTGGCAATCCGCCAGCTGTTTATTAAATTGGTCTCCAAGTAAGCTTGTAGGGACTATATTAGTCCTGCGGTCTTTTGCCTGATGCGATTTTTCGGTTGACTGATTTTCCGTCTCTACGCTTTTAACTTTTGGTCCTCAAACAAGGGATAAACGTAAAGATTGGAAGGTATTAAGTGCTCTTAGAGTCTTATTCCTTACTCCTAGTCTCAAGTATTCAATTCACCGAAACTGTTCTAAGGAGACATAAATACATAGTGAAAAGTGTGGTTCTTAATCTTTAGAGTTTGTCAACATCCCCCCCCCCCGCCGTCCAACCTTCACCTGACACTTTGGACGCCTCCTTTTTTTGCCCCCTTGAAATCCCCGTTCCGCTCCAAGAAGAATTTATTCAGCCGGTTTTTACGTTGCTCTTTATCTTCTTTCATATGCGTGACTTCATTTCACATTGTTACACCCATTTGCAGGTTCCAGTTGTGTTGGGTTAATGGATTTCTTTTTTTGGTGATAAATAACTTATTGCATTCTCTGAATGACTTTTTCACGCTATCATCAAGGTCTTTTATGAAAACTCTGAACTCTTTCAGTATCAATGAAATACTTCAATATATATAAGTCCTTCACTAATACTGAAAGATTTTAGAGTTGTCACAAGGAAGTTGAATGTTGTTAATATCAAGGCTTTGCGGTAAGTGATTTGATTTTGATTTGAAATGAATTAAAACATTTGACTACTAAAAAGGTTGCATTGATAACTATCAACTCATCTTTGTGTCACCGTTTTTTGATGTCTTGGCCAGGCATGTCTATTTCACGGCTATTTCCACAATCGGCTGCTGGCTATGTAAAATTTCAATTTGGAATAAGACCGAAACCACTATCAGTTGTTACTACTTTTCGTCGTTAATAAAATTTGATGTTTGATTTCAAATTTCAGCAGCTGTGTTTGGTAAGTTTTACTTCAGGTGAGTAAGTTTCTGGCAATACTTTGTCAGGTTCAGAAAATTCCGACCGGCTCTCAAACTTTGTTTTCTCTTTTCTTAAATTTTGAAATCTGTTTATGAAAATGGATGCAATTAAATCTTTGGATTTGTACCAGAAAATTTGTAAGGAGTGCCTCGGTAGGTTTGAGGAGCAAAAATCAAAATGGGAAGAAAATCAAGTTTTGTTCCGATTCAAATTTATGAAATTGCTTTATACGAGGTTATGATTCAACCTTAACCTCTTGTGGCTTAATAATGTACATTGTGTCTCAACCTCGATAGTGAGAATTTTGCTCTAACCAGGGCATTGGATCCCCTGTGCTCATTTGCACAAAGACATTTGTCAAATATTTGAGCTGTAATCAGCTGAACAAACCGTTTGGGTGTCGACCACCTCATTAATGTTTGACTTTCTTATCAAAATGATTCTTTGATCGGCAATTTATGCAGTGAATATGAGAATAAAACCTACTCGATATAAGCGAAAATAGTTATGTATAGTTCTTGATTGTATGAATGGTATGCGTTGATATGTGGGTGTTGTATCGTTTGAGGTTATTTTGTTCAAAATTTCTGGTCGAATTCGATATAGGTTCGTTTCTTATCTTTAATACAATATTTGTTAGATAAGCAAAACAATCCGACGATAAGCGCAACTTTCCGGCCCGGTCATAAATTTGGTATTACTTCTCTAATAAAGTTGTTTCTTTCTCTTTCAAAAATGAATTTGGTCAAATTGTCGGCAATTTTAGTCGGCTTGTTGGCAATTACAACCATCGTGACAAGAGGTACTTTTTTAAGTTTTTGATTGTGTAGTTTCGTGCCGATGTCCTTTTTATTAATAGAATAGAATCTTGTCGGCTAAATTTTCCTGTACCTAAAAATCAGCGATTGCATTGGAGAAATTGTTGTGAAAACTATAAATTAAAATTATAAAAATAAAATCTTAAATTTAAGGTTTGTATTTTTTTTACTTTTTCTTGACTAATGAAGCTATTTCTTTCTAGCCTTACATTGCTTAAGAATTATTTGACCTTGTTCAATATCAATTGATTTTTGCTTTCAAAAATCCTTTTGGGATCTTTTCCGTTTGTGCCCCCCACCCAGTACGTTATGCACCCTCCCAATTACGAGGCACGTGTCATGTAGTAAATCATTATGTAAAAATGTGGCACGTGAGTCGAGGGGTGCAAATAATATGCAACCACTAAGCTTGGGGGGCACAAACGGAAAAAAATCCTGCTTGCGTAAAAGTAATCCTGGTTGTAACTGATTTAGGTCCTGATAATCAAAAGTATGTTATTTAGGGGTATCAATGAAACATCCTTACTATTGCTTTCCAGTTTTAATGTTTTTTGAGCTTCTTGTACTATTGTTGGTGTTTATGATATAGCTGGGAGGCAAAACTGCGAATAACGTGTAATGTCACTGTATCTTAATCTCTCCTGTTGTGTTATAAATTAGCGCCATAGTATTAAGATGGCTGTAAGAAGAAAGATTCTATGGCTAGTAATATTTTGCATTTTTAGGATATTGTCTTGGAATCCTTTTTTGTTGAGCTGTTTATTGTGGACAGATAATTAATGCATGCTCTTTTAAATTAGTTGAGGCCGCTGAAGGTGACACAGGCGACGGCAACGACACAAGTGAGGGCGCAAATGCGAGTGAAGGTGGCTCTGGCGAAGAGACCGCCTCGACCGCAACCGACAGTGAAGACACAACAGCTTTCTGTGCATCGGTGCCTAGTGCTGAGGATATTGCTGAGATGGGCACCTTTGAGTACTACTTTCCCAATTGCGATAACGAGAGGTGCCCGGAAGAGGGGGAGACACCAGACCTCTCTGTCCTCACCTACACTATGAAGTGTCTCAGAGATGCTTGTGATGGCAGTGGTTAGTTTGCTAAAGATTGCGAACGAGTGATAAACGAACGAATATAAATCTAGTAGCACTATTGATTAAAAGCATCTATAGTATGTCTCATAAAGTTGAATTAATCGAACGCTTGAAAAACGCCAGACCACGCAATTGATCGTCCATGTGGTCAATTGAATGCCGACATTTTTTTCGTACCAGTTCCATTTCATCTGTTTTATTCATATTCTTTAAACATTAACTTTGACCAGATTTATGAGATACGATATACTTAAAATGTCCCAACAATTCGTCTCATTCTCGAAGGAGCACTTGATATTAAAAATGAGTTCTCAAAAACAGCACTTGAAAAGTGGATGTACAATATATGACTGAGTAATATATACGTTTATGAAACATTGTATGAAACTTACATATCTTGACTAAGCATCAGTAAAAGATGATTATCTCCTCTCTGGGTAAAACACAAAAGATTTTTGATACTCTCAATATCATGAAGCATGACAGCAAGCGGTATAAGTTGGAATTTCTCCATTGCTAAATTAATAATTGCTTAGTATTAAATGGTTGTAGTTAGCTGCCGATTTGTAATTGCAACATGATGATGTTTGTGTGTTCCTTTCATAGCAAAGCAGGCTGGTATTGACAAGTGCATCAAGCAGCTGGAGATACAACAGAAGAACATCTTCCAATTCAAGCCTGAGAACTACGAACAACAGTTAGACAAGGCGTGTGACTGCAAATACGGCGATGTGAAAAAATTCTCCACCGGGGGAGACGATCCCACTACTGTGTGTGATGCCAAGTGGGTTCACAACTGTCGGATCCCTAGCGCTGGCGGTGCATGTATGAACGCCATGGGTCTGATGGTATACGACGGCTACTGCGAAAGCACAGGTATGATTACCCTGAGGGAAGTACCTGGTCTCATGGTGTTTGTTGCAATTAGTTAGGTCAGATTGGTTCCTCTAAGATTTTTTGGTGTCGTGTTTTTCTCCACGATTTATTGTAACTCAGGTCATTATTAATAGCCGCGTCAGCAATTCCAGCCGGCTATTATTGCGCTCCTATTTTTTTAACATCGTCTAACACATTTCTACCCTGACTTTTTCATTGACTTCAGTGACTTCTACTGCTTTGCAGTTAAAATTTGTCTGCGTGACGTCATTTCTGCATTTAGGTCAATTGTGTGACTTACCTCAATAAAAAAGTTGACGTCTGAACTCACTTATGGAACTTTAAATTTTATGAACATTTACTAATTAAAGGTCAATAGTGTGCATCTAAGTAGTGCCAAACTTATATGCCCTAAATCCTGAGTAATAGAGTCTTAAGTTTTAATATCAAAAAGTAATTTTGAAAAAGCTTCATTAGGGCTTTTTCTTTGTAGTTCAAATGCGTCTCATAAAATTGACAGTCCGAATCTAACCCAAAAAGACTAGTACCTATTAAAAAGGTGGTGGTCGATCTGTCAATCTGATTTCTTTAGTTGTTTCAATTCATGCAATTCTAACAAGCGTCTATCGCGGCTACTTTCCGGCAATCTGCCGGCTATGTTTTTAATTAAGAAGTACTTGAAGTCTTAACAGACCAATTATTAATTGCTCTCGAACGAATTTTGAACAAGTTATTGTAGTCACGTGTGTCTTATGCAAAAGTTTTATTTGACCCTTTTGACATTTTCGAGTGACTTTTAAGTACTGCTTCACTTTTTTCGTTTTGTTCGATCTAAATTATTCTCTTAGCAGCTGAACTGAATGATTTAGCGGTAGTTTACTGCTTGAAGTCAAATGGAAAAAGGAGCTGAAATTGGTTTGATTTTCATTTTGAAAACGGACTTTGGTCGGTTATGTAATTGAAGATTAATAGCAGAAGTCTCTATGAAACCAAAAAACAAACATGACTTTTTCGATTCCTTCTCCAACCAAACGTGATATCAATCAATTTTGAATTCACAATTTCCTCTTAAAGCAGAGAACCATAACTGGTAGAGGGCCTGCAATTTAACACCAGTGGTAGCCTCAGCTACTTTACTTGTCATAGGAAAATTTTGTACGCAAAATATCCTTTGCCTTCTTAATCAAAACTAGTTGGAACTGCTCAGCGTCAGCGAAAACAGCCAAAAGAAGAACTTTTCGTTATAAGGTCCTTCCAATCTATTCTGTTTCGGTCCTCCTGTTTCGTTTCTATAACTTTTAAGCCCCACATGCTAATTTTGTACACAGTTACGTGCTATATAAACATAAATGAATGGTAAGGGGGACACCGTTCGCGGGCGAAACAGAATAGATCCGATTCCTCAGACTGGCTGGCACTTTCTTATACCCGATTTGTTGGAGCTTTTTACAGCCAACAGCGCAAAATATGACCAAAAGACATTTTGTGGGTCTTACTTAAATAATAGCAGCTCTTCGAAAGTTGGTTATGTAATCATGCCGATTACACATTCAAAGTAACGTGAAAATTTGGATCTATTCTGTTTGCCCCCCCCCCCCCGGCTTAGTGGGCTTGTATCTTTTACGCCCCCCCCCCCCGGGCGCACGTGCTATCTTTTTACGTAGTGCTATGTAACAACATATAATTTGCAACTGAGGGGCGTAAAAACCCTAGGGGGGGGGGGGGGGGGGGGGCAAACAGAGTAGATCCATAATTTCATCAATCGAAAAACTGGAGCAGGTATTCCCTTTCACCGTAACCATTTTATTGTGAACAAACCAGTCTGCTTCTGCTTTATTAATGATCTGAATTTCCTAAAATGATGTGCGAGAAGTAGTTGCATTTAATGCATACCAGTGTTAGAGTACATATGATACTCTAATACTGTTAAGTAAATTTCGACTGTAAATCTGATTATATTTGACTGCAGAAAAAGCAAGCAGTCGCGGATTCCCCTCCCCCTCCCCAGCGGTAGACTAAAACCCGCATAATTGACATTTT
>NW_027449901.1:0-37572 GCF_964194025.1 Convolutriloba macropyga
CCCCCCAGCTTAGTGGGTGCATATTATTTGCAACCCCCAGACGCATGTGCAATATTTTTACATAATGATTTGTAATGACACGTGCTCTGTCACTGGGGGGAGCATAACGTACTGGGGGGGGGGGGAGCATAACGTACTGGGGGGGGGGGGCACAAACGGAAAAGATCCCAAAATTGAGTAACAAGAAAAATATGGCGAAATTTCATTCGTTTACAAGATCGCAAATTTTTTAAAACTTTTAAAAAAATTTAAACAATTAAATTAGAAAAACCAAATTAGTTGTTAAATTAAATTAATTAAATTTAAAAAACCAGTGTTACTTTCTGGAAAATTAAAAATGAAACATTAATCAACATCCTAAATTAGAGCTGCGTAAAGTTAAGTTTTTGGGTCTTAAAATATTTATATTTTTTTCCTTTTCTGCCCCCCAGTTTAGTGGTGCATTTTAATTTCACCCCACCCCCACCCACCCAGTCGCGCATGCCAGATTTTTATATAATGATTTCATAGGTAACGGCACCAAACGGAAAATATTCTAATAGAAAAGATTACGGTTCCTGATAGTCTTCCGACTACTTGAACACTAACACTTTCGTACTAATTTCTGTTAATATTTGTTTATGTTTGCTCTTTTCGAAATTCTTTCTTTTCTAATTGAAATTAGAAGTCTACTTTACTTTCGAATAAATTTTAGTACAAAAGAAACGTTTTCTGACTTAACTTATATTTTGATGCTACAAAAAGGACATGGACATAATGGTTTACAGTCTTCGGCCGTTCCTTTTTCTTCTACTTGAAACTTCTACTAGAGCGGTCGGGCATTTTCATTTTCTGCCTCTCCCCAGCTTAGTGGTTGCACTTTAATTGCACCCCCAGACGCACATGCCATATTTTTACATACTGATTTACTATGTAATGACACATGCTCTGTTACTGGAGGATGTCTAACGTACTGGATGAGGGGCGCAAACAGAAAGGATCCGAGCGGTCAATGGTTGATGAAGAAAATTGAACAAAAAAATTAACGGTACATTTGTTATGTTGAGTTCTGCTGAAAAAAATGTTCGATTGTTTCAAGAGGTATATAACTGGCAGTGTCTTATTTGGATCTGGAAAAACAAAATTTGAATCTTTTACGTTTATGTCCCCCAAGCTTAGCGAGTGCATATGATTTGCACCCAAAACATCAGGCGCAAAAATTTTTACATAATGACTTACTATGCAATAGCATGTGCTCTGTTATGGGGAGGGGGTGAAAAACGTACTGGGGTGGCTACAAACGAAAAAGATTCGACTATTTGTATAATAGTTTAAAATTTTTATGATGATCCACTTACCGAATATCAGTAGAAGCAAAAAATACAGGTCATAGGTCATTATATCGAACATTTTTACACACAGCAATAACCAATTCTCAACTTCTGATTAGAAATATGGGAGACTGTTTTTACCAGACTAAAAAATTGCTAAAAAAGAAATGATTGTGCTCCGTGGGCATTCTACGGAGAAAATCCTTTGTTAGATTTTATGTCAAAAGAACCAAGACGCGGAATAACTTTCATATCTGTTAAATGTCTGTGCTTACGTCACCGTCAACTTGGCATTTCCATTTATTTTTATCAGCATAAAAAGTTGGAAATAATTATGGCATGTAAGTTTAAAGAAAAAAAGATATCGGTTGACTTATGTTGAACATGAAATGAAATATATTGCTAATTTTCTTCAAAATTATTTTTGAAACAATAATAGTTATGTATAGCTGTTCAATACAGTCTATCGGAACTTTAATTCAAGATATTCAAGACGTCAGCAACTGTTTTTTAAATACGTATCAAGGCAAAAGCACATCTAAATGGCTCGGCAAATCTAGCTATATTTACTGGCAGGTATTTTGTCTGAGCTCAGATTGGTCACCGATACGTTTTCGAAACATAAAAATATTAAGCCTAAAAAGAGCGCAATCGATTTAGTATATTAGTAGGCTCAACGAAAATTATGTTAAACGAACTTTTTCTGAGCTTTCTACGCATATTAGAAGTAGAATGGTTAAGAAATATGACGTAATAAACTTTCTCGCTGGATAGATTTAAATAGCGCATTGCTCATTTAGTTTACTCAGTAACATCCTCCGGCCCGGAAGAAAATGTTGGGAGGATCGGTACAAGCTTAACGAGTGGGCGGACGAGCGATCCGGACGACGTGCCTACCACGGCAGAGCGGGCGACGCTGTCGGAGCCGTAATGGAGTTCTTCAATCCGAGCAGTTGGATAGTAACCCCTAGGGTTGCTTTCTTCAACGATCCAAACTAAATCACCGACTTTGAGGTGCTGCTCGGCAGGCGTCTGCCACTTAGATCTACGGTTCAACGTAGGTACATACTCCTTGAGCCAACGTGCCCAAATTGCATTGGCGTATGACTGTGCACGGGCGTACCGCTTACGATGATCAAACTCGTCGACGCCAACGATGGACGGAATTCTGGTTGCTTGGTTACCGAGTAGAAAATGGTTAGGTGTTATTGCGCCTAGGTCAGACGGGTCGGCGCTTACGGGCGTTAAAAGACGTGAGTTTAGTGCGTATTCGATCAGACAAAAAGTAGTGTTCAACACCTCATCTGTGAGGCGACGCGTACCGAGAATAGTGTACAGTACTCTTTTAATACTACGAACTAACCTCTCCCAGATGCCACCTTGGTGTGGCGCACTGGGTGGATTGAACCTCCACTTAATGCCCTTATGTGCAAGTTCGGTGGCAATGTTAAGCGTATTCCATTTTCCCACACATTCACGGAGCTCTTTCTCCGCTCCAATGAAGTTCGTACCATTATCCGACCAAATCATAGCAGGAGTACCCCGACGGGAGACGAACCGCTCCACTCCCATTACACAGGAACTAGTGTCCATGGACGGGACAATTTCAACATGGACAGCACGAGTAGTGAGACAAGTGAAAAGAAATCCCCACCTCTTCTCAGTAGTCCGACGAACTGTGACGTAGAATGGGCCGAAGTAATCAACCCCGGTGTTGGTAAAGGGAGGAGACTGGTATGCGAGTCTCTCCTTTGGGAGGTCTGCCATGATAGGTTGAATGGTTGCTGCACGGAACTTTCTACACAAGACGCAGTTTGATTTGATGGAACGCAGTGTGGAACGCAGTTTTAGGATGGCATAACGTTCTTGTACCTTTGACCTTAAGTAATCGATGCCCTGATGATGGTTCTTCAAATGAGTATGCCGCAGAAACAGTTTAACAAAAGTATGACGCGCATCCAGCACGATAGGATGCTTAGTGCCAAAGTCAATTTCCACTAGCCGTCGGAGTCGACCAGAGGAACGGATGAGACCCTGAGGTCCAATAAACGGAGTAAACTGAGCAATGCGGCTGCTCTTCTTAACGGATTTGTTGTCAAGAAGATCCTTTCTTTCAGTACTAAAGGACTCTCCTTGAACCAAGTACTGGAGATGACGCTCGGCTTCGTCAAGCTCAACAGGGTCGGCTATGCTGCCGTCTACGGTACGGTAACTTTCATGAGATGGTAAAAGACGGAGCACATATGCGGTGACACGAAGTAATTTTTGATAATAACTGAACTTATCAAACGGGATCAGATTAATGCTTTGTTCCTTAGGCGGCTTGGTTACGGATGCGGCTAAAGATGAGATGGAGTCATCATCTTGTTCCTTGGTTACAGCGCCGAGCTTGATATTATCAACGACGTCAGTATTTGGCGGAAAAGGGAATTGCTTAGTTCTCAAGAAGTCAAGACCCCTCACCCAGCTACTTGATTGCAAAACTTCAGCGGACATACCACGCGTGCCAGCATCTGCCGGATTATCACAAGTGGCGACGTGGTTCCATTGGTCAACGCTGGTGTTCTCCAGGATTTCACTAACCCGATTTGCAATGAAGATGGGGTGTTTGTTTGTTGAGTTTATCCACTGCAAGACGATTGTACTATCTGTCCACATAAAGACTTTGTCCACAGTAACCGTTAATGCTCGACAGATTTCCCTTTTTAAACAGGCAGCGAGGAGAGCGGCTTGTAATTCCAACTTAGGAACTGTCATTACCTTCATAGGTGCAACACGGGCCTTGCCCAAGACAAACGCCAGCTCTGTTATAATCTCCCCGGGGGGCAAGTTACTTGAGCCCTAAGAAAACCTACTGCACTGAATACGTCTTGCGAGCTATCAACAAACATGTGGAGTTCAAGATGTTGGAATGGTCCTGAAAAGTAACTTCTCGGTATAGTGATCTCAGCTAACCGCGGCAGTTCAATACACCAGGCAAGGAATCTGTCAACTGTGTCCTTAGGTAACTCGTCATCCCAACTTTGTCCATTGACACGCCAAATGTCTTTCAAGATTAACCGAGCACCAACAGTGAAAGGTGCGACAAGACCAATTGGGTCGTAGACCTTTGACACAAGACTTAAGACCAAGCGCTGTGTTAAACTTTTCGTGATGGCGCTGTTAGTGCCCCTACTCACAACCAGAGTATCGTTGTTGTGATCCCACTTAAGCCCAAGCACGTGCATTGATTCCTCCTTTGATGAAACGATGACCTTCGGTTCAGTGGATTGAGCAGACCCATCAATTCGGTCAGCCCGATCTGGTACATTGCTTACAAACTTAGTAAGCTTGAACCCACCTAGATGGAGAAGATGTACCAATTCCTTCGACCTAATGAGGGCCCTCTCGGGGGATTCCACTGAGTCCAAGTAATCGTCCATGTAGAAGTTCTCAAGGACGGCTTTCGCAGCTTCTGGGTACTCATTAGCATTATCGCGTGCCGTGCGCTGAAGTGCGTAGTTGGCGCAGGTGGGCGAATCTTTTGCCCCAAAGATGTGGCGCGTATACTGGTGTACGACAACATTTGTTGTGGGGTCCTCCCGCCACAAAAAGCGCAATGATGGTTGATCGCATGGTAACACTCCAACTTGGAGGAACATTCCCTCGATGTCGGCGGATACGGCAAATGGGTGTTGTCTGAACCGTAGGAGTACATAGATTAGGTTTTGCAGTAAGTCTGGTCCGGTGAGTAATGACTTATTAAGAGATGCGCCATGGAATTTAGCTGCTCCGTTTAGTACCCTACGGACCTTGCCCGGCTTGTTCGGGTTAACAACCGGATGGTGTGGTAGGTACCACTCTCGTTCCGAGCGACTTTCCACCTTATGAGCATCTTTGACCCTTACTACGTAGCCTTTGTCTAAGTCCATGGTACTCGAGTACTTTTCCCTAAATGTCTGATCTTTCGTGAGCCGCTTTTCCAAGGACTTTAATTGAACAAGCGCTGAGAAATAATTATTGGGCAGTTCGATGTTATATTCAGCCCATAGCATTCCTACATCGTACCTTTTTCCATTATGCACGGTGGTGTTTTCAAGAATTTCATGCGCACGCGCATCCGAGGCGGATCGTGGGTCTACTTGCTTAAGTGCGCCGTACGACTCCATGTCGTACCAAGATTTTACCTGACTCGCGAGTTCAAAATCCTGCTCCATATTATCTTTGAAACAAGTCGAGACTAAACCTGAAGACGACGGTAGAGGGCCGCTTAGAACCCAACCTATGGGCAAGCGAACAGCGAAGGGCGAGGACTTCTCGTCAGCAGCGAAGTACTCTAACGGGCGGATGGCATGATAAACATCCTGTCCAAGTATCATCTCGATGTTTCCATAGCAATATGTAACTGGGTCTGGAACTGCTAGGTGCGGGTACGTTTCCTGAAGGGCTTTAATGTTAATGACATCGGCCCCTACATTCAAACTTTCCTTTACGTAAGGGCTGACTTTAAATGGTTCAAATGCTTGGTTGTCGCGTGGTGTTACAATTAGTTCAACTAACTTAGTGTCTACAACCTCCTCGGTATTTATACCCTTGACTGTTAGTTTCAATGCTGTACCGTGCAAACCAAGTCTGTTTGCAAGATCATTGGACACCCAAGAGTTACTGCAAGTGGTATCGCACAAAACTAAAGCCGTGGTATCTTTACCAGAAGAGCTTTTCAACTGTAATTCAGTCACCTGAAGGAGGCCTTTCACATTACTCACAGATGACAAAGTAGTGGTCTTACTCGATGATTGGACACTAGAAAGTTTACTTTGATTTGCGCCAGCAATAGAATTACTATTGTTGTTGTTTGAAGGGGATTTTGATGGATAAACCCTCTCAGCTCCATGGAGAAGTGTATTATGGGAGCTGTTACATCCGTCTTTCTTGCATTTCCTGGGATTTGGGCATTGCCTAAACATATGCTTTTCTCTCAAACATGAGAAACACAGCTTTGCTTCCGCCACTACCTTTGCTCGCTGAGTGGGAGACTTTTCTTTAAATACCCTACACTAGATGCGATGATTGCCTTTACACACGATGCAGCAAGGGGTTGCAGGCGTTGCCGATGTTGAGGCTGGTCTCTGAGTGCCCTTAGTTTGTGTATTAGCAGCAAAAGTTCTTGAGGCAACTTTGGTCTTTACTACTGAGTTGGTGTTATCCTCAGTTCTTGCCTTCGATGAAAATTGTTTCATTAAGTCGTGTGCCTTGGCCTTCTCCTTAAACCAATCGTTGAAGTCAAGGAGTGTTGGCTTTACCCAATGTTTCTTCACTGTGAAGAGTGACCAAGACTCTTTCAGATTGGGCGGCAATTTTTGCACAGCCGTGTTGAGAAGTGAGGCGCTCTTAAGGTCTGAGTCATGTGAAAGTGATTTAAAGACCCCAACAAGACTTGAAATTGTTGCAGAATAGTTTATGATTTTATCACTATTGTGCATCTTTAATGGAGGAAAAGAGCAGAGTTTGTCTAAATGTGCACTGACTACTGCCTGTGGTTGGCCAAATTTACGTTCGAGTGTCTTAAGTGCGTCCTTATACATTACACCACAGTATGCGAACTCAGCGATGGCGGTTTTAGCTTTTCCAGTTACAAGAGTTTTTAGTTATGTTAACTTGACGTCATCAGTCAAGGACTGTGCGTCTATGGCGCTTTTAAATTGTCCGAACTATTCGTGCCACTGCAGGGGATCACCGTTGTACTGTGACAACTTCCACTCGGGCAGTGGATCGTTCTTCTTACAAGTAATTGCATCCGCCAACTGCTTTATCAATTCCGCAGAGTCCAAAGAAGGAGCCGAAGGTGTGGGATGCGGCGGGCCACCCCAACACAACGGTTTCGGAACGGTAGCTCCATACGTTGGCGGAATGATCAGAGTGACAAAGGTGGGGGCGGTACCTGCGGAAGAACTAAATGGATTCGCTTGCATGAAGTCTGATGTTACGTAATTTTGAGCGCCTGCTGCTGCTTGTACATGAGGGGAGCGGTGCGATGTAGATATATGAGAGTTGATTAAAGGGGCCGGTTGTACGGTGTATAAATTTGCAGATGTACGTACAAGTGGTACTGCATTAGGTGGGACTGCTGCCGGAAAACGCCAGACATTTGGATCTGGAGGAGCAGGAGGTGCGTGGGTTATGGGTACAAAGTTTTGGGGCTGAAAACTCTTTTGTGGAGGTGGTGGATGAATTAATTGAGGCACGAAATTGTTTGCGGAGGAAATGAATGGTGCAGGAGGAGAATGGGGTAACAGATTGACATTATTCGCCACGGGGTTAGTGGCTCGTAGTGGGAGTGCTTGTGGCGGCGAAGGAGGAAAGCGGAATGCTGGTGGGATTAACGGAAAATGCGGTGGTGCGGGGTTTAGGACGGGGGATGGAGGGGCTGGTACATTTATGTGTGCTTGTTGCGGATTAAGTGCTAGCGGAGCATTAACAAGTGTGTTTAAAGGTAGTGAACGCGAAGGGCTGACTAAATTCAACTGTCCCGGCATGCTCGACCTGCGAGGGAATTGATGATCTAACTGTAAACCATCGAAGTGCATTGTTGCTTGAGACAGTTGTCGGGCTGTGTTTGGGGCGTTTAGTTGAGTTGGCATACCAAAGTTTATTGGTGGTGATGGAGGCGTATATTGAGGCTGTCGCTGCTCTTGCATGATGTTGTTCGCAACGTGTGCATCATTGCTTACATTGGTTCTACTAGTTGGTTCATGGACAGGGAGGTTGATGTTGGCCTCAACTTGACCATGTGTATTGAGATTGAAGTGTGAGTTTGGAAGTTGAACTGAAGAAGGTCGTTGGACAATTGCTTGGTTGGATTGAGCGATGGAACCAGAAAAGTGCAAACTCGGTTCGTTTGCAACATCTGCCATGTTCCCGGCCGGTGACGAATTAATCCAATCTTGAACAAGTTTCTTGCTCTTGACTGAACTTCTTTCCGTAAAGAGCCCACCCATTTTGCCTGTACCAGACCCGTCTGCTGATGATTTTGTCATCAACTCAATTTCCTCAAGTGCTGCAGCAGCTATTTCCTTGCGATGATCCTCCTCAAGCTGCTCAATTTCCAATTCCCGCAATTTCGTTTGTTTTTCAATTTCGAGACGCTGTCTAGCAATGCGAAGCTTTGCTTCATGTTGTTTCTCAAGTTCCTCTCTTTGAGTCTTGATAGTTCTAAGTCTCGTTGACGCTGACTTGATCTTTTCGAGGAAGTCATATGTGAACTTGATTTTGAATGGTGAGAGGTATACTGCTCTGCTGTCTCTTTGTCATGGACCGAATTGATATACCCTCGAGCAGCAGCAATGAACTCATCAGTTTTCTTTGTTACAGTCTCTAACCATTTTTCAAGGTTCTTACAGGCAGCATCTGGATTTTCAGTCTTTTGTGCCAGATCAAAGAGCTCTTCATTTTTATCAACTACTCTAATAAAAGCGTCTTTGCACTTCACAAGCAGACGTTCGATCTTAACATTCCTGTCTTGCTTATCAACAGCATTGTTAATTTCACCATAGATGTTATTAAGTTCAGCCTCTAATTTTGCCCTCGCACTATAAAGTTTGTTGAATTTGTCCTGCAAAGTTGTCATGATCTTAAGAAAAACAGGAACCACAAGTTTAATTTGGTACTAATATAAAGTACACACACATGCAACAGCACAAAACAAAGGGGTTATACCGAACCCTAGTGTGACGGTTTGGCTAGCAAACCGCCAAAAAGCAAAGATGTTCGTCGAGTACAATAGTACCCGGCGAAAGAAAGAAAGAATGGTGCGCAGGAAGCGCGAAAAGGGGCAGAACGCGAGACGGGACGGACGGGAAGAGACGCCGAACGAGTAACGCACGACGCAACGGGAAACCGGACGGACAAACGGGAGCGTCGGGCGAAAAGCGCGCGACGAAGCGGGAAAATGGCATGGGCGGGGCGGAAACGTCGGGCGGATGGCGCGCAACGAAACGGGAAAACGGCACGGGCGGGGCGGAAACCACAAGCGAGGAGGCGGGAAGATCGATGCTAACAGACCACAGCAACAAACTCAACCAAACAAGCTAGCCGTAACTCCAGAATAAACTTTAGTCACACCCTAGTAAGAAGGAGAGGAGCTACTGCCAGGTAAACTAGCACAAAACATTATGGGGGCTTTATCAACGGCATCAAAACATCTAACATGAAACAATTTACGGCAACGGTGTAGTATAACCAAAAGTCGAAAAGGTCAGGAAGTTTACTAGCCGTAACTCCAGAACAAACTTAAGTCACACCCTAGCAAACCACCCTACCCAGACAATAAAAGTGCATACTACAAAAATTAATAAAGCTACAACAAATTGCTAGCAAACCAGTGTGGTGAAAGTCACGAAACAAACCAGCCGTAACTCCAGAATGAACTTAAGTCACACCCTAGCAAGGAATGAGACTACACAACAAACCAGCATACTAGCAGAGAAATTTTACTACAGCAGAAACTCAACATACTACATCATACAACAGATAAACGGGGGATAGAAAGAAACAAAGTGACACGGAAACAAAAGGAAGGAAGCGGAAATTGAAACCAGATAACCTGCGGAAAACGGACGGTAGTGAAAAACTCGAAGAATGGGGAGAGCGAAACGTTTAGTAAAGCGCTATCGGAGAGCACCAACCACAAACTAACCCGTAACTCGTGAGTTAACTAAGTCACACCGCCAGTCAGCGGGTAGACTCCCACAACAGCGCAAGACTAAGTGACATTCAGGTTATCAAAGGCTTGTGTGAGTTCCGCCTCCTCGAACGCATGACGGGTGCGAAGCGTTTTACGACGGCGCTTGAAAGTTTCTTCGGACGGGAGCGTGCTATCAAGGACCGGAGGTTGTTCTTACGAGCTAAGACTATAGTGAGTGTTTTCAGCTCAAGCGCAGGCCTTTGGTGTAATGCTCTGTACTCTTTAAGTAAACTAGGATCTTTTTGTTTACGTTTAGACACAATGTCTTTCACTAAATGGATGGTAACTAGAGTACTACGCTTGAGCTGACTGTAAATATCAGGAGTTCCCTCTCTGGGGCAATACACAATAGCTTCTATGCGCTCCTGATATTTTTCAAGCACTTCAATAAGCTGCGAAGGTGTTAAAGGCTTATTGTTGTTACTGCGACGACGTGAAAGCGAATTGTTCACTACATCATGCCATATAACTAGGCGCTTCTTATCATGAAAGAAATGACTCAACTGGAACTGCGCTGTTTTTCGGACTTTCAATGCGTTAGGGTTGAAACTTAAACCCGGTAATGCGTAAACGTTACGTTTGTAACGATTTTGTGTTACTTGAGGCGCAGTTTTTATGGCGTGATGAAGTGAACTTGCAGCTAATATGAAAACCATATAATGTTTTTACAACATAATTGTTTTGAGCTTTGCTCAAACTCCAACCTTGATGTTAAACTTTCACGAGTTACCAAGAATAAGCGCTTATTTGTAAAAAAATCAGTTATCTGATTTTTTTTTGTGAACTTTGAAAAACTTGACCAAACTTGGTTTTTACAACGTTGTAATCTATCTAACTACTATATAAGTATGCTAGAATGATCGGATAGATTTTTTCCCAATTTTTTCAAATCTGGTCAATTTTTTCAAACTTTTTTCTTGCTTCGCGTGATTTTTTATTTCGTATAAGACTTTATAGTTTTTTTAAGACCAAATTGAGCGAGATATGACGCAATAGTACAATGATCGCATTTTTTTGCCAAAAATTTAAAAATTGATGTTTTTAAACTCAAAAAATTATAATGGATAGGTTATCGGTGACCAGAGGAATTGAAAATACCGGATTAGAGAAAAAGAAACCAAAAAGTAAGGGGGGTTACTAGATTTGCCGGCCGAAATATAAACTTACAGCACTAAAATGATAGCTTTTTGGATGAGTCTTACAGTTTTTTTTCTCGGTTCCAATGTGCAGCTCTTCGATAGATTTGGGCTCGATTTCTAGATGTGTCGCCAGTTCAAGAGGCGCTTCTCATTAGGAACCACAACACACACTGTATTGTGTATGTATTCTCTGTGCTCTCAGCGTACACCAGCATTTACAACCGATTCCCCATCTCCATTCGTGCCTCCTCAAAAAGCGACCGAATCCTTGTTCACTGATGTTTGGGACTCCAGATCGCCAGGAGTTGCAACATGGTCAAGTTTTTTGGTACATGTTCCATGACCTCGATTCCTCAGATTGTAAATCGGCAAATTTCACACTAATCACTTCTCTCATTCGGTTTTGAGAGGAATTGAATCTCAAATAAATGAATTGTGTCAATTTTATTGCAATTGAATTAATATTGCAAATCGCTTTCACGTTAATAACGAAAGCCAATGCCAATTAAGGCCCTTTCTTTCCTAGTTGTTTCTCTGCAAAATGCCTGCCAATTTATTGCCACACGGGAAAGTAACCGATAAGTTCTGGTCACAACCAGATTGGAATTTGCCAACTAAGGGAAATATCTTTTGGGACTAAGCACGAAGCATATTTTGACCGAATTTAATTGCAATCGGAAAATATTATTTGCAGGTTCGTTTGCTAATCGTTTGCTTACAAAACGCCCAATCTCGTGCCCCACGTTGGGCGCCAAAATAAAGTCGTAACCCCCAGGGAGGGAGAAGATATAAAGCTTTGAATTAACGGAACTGAAAGGCTCCCTCGAATTATATAGGGGCGCGGTACCAACAATATAGCTGATCAATACAGTCTATCGGAACTTTAATTCAAGATATTCAAGACGTCAGCAACTGTTTTTTAAATACGTATCAAGGCAAAAGCACATCTAAATGGCCCGGCAAATCTAGCTATATTTACTGGCAGGTATTTTGTCTGAGCTCAGATTGGTCACCGATACGTTTTCGAAACATAAAAATATTAAGCCTAAAAAGAGCGCAATCGATTTAGTATATTAGTAGGCTCAACGAAAATTATGTTAAACGAACTTTTTCTGAGCTTTCTACGCATATTAGAAGTAGAATGGTTAAGAAATATAACGTAATAAACTTTCTCGCTGGATAGATTTAAATAGCGCATTGCTCATTTAGTTTACTCAGTAACATTATGACAGTTTCAAACGAGATCAAAAGGTTTTTATATTACTTCCAAACTGGTTCTTCAAAAGCTGGGAATTGATTTGAGCTGAGGATTTTTTCTTGGTGATAACTATGCCCCCCTCTTGCGCAAGTCCACAATTCTGCGACCCAAAAGGAAAATTATTTGTTGTTTTTTGCAAAATGATTTACTATGTAATGGCATGTGCTCTGTAATCCCAAAAACTTATGCTCCAGCTAAAAACTATAAGCAACACCCAGACAGAGATCATTTGCCATCGCATAGTAAATACGTAAGTGCAATTTTGGCACGTAGGATAGGGTGATGCATATGATTTTGACCCGATCTTTTGAGGTACAGACGCAAAAGATCCGTAGTGGGTAAATAAATTTTCGTCCCGTGCATTTTTTTACATGGAATGCACATTTTCCTCACTACTATAAAAACACCTCCTAAATGTGAAAGAATTTATCTGGCCAGTTGTAACTGAGTGCACCCTAACCTCAGAAACGGATTCCGTCCTCATTAGTATTTCAATCTCTTATTTGTTTTGAAGCATACTTTTGTGGACTTCTCATTTTAAAAATGAACGTTTGACAAGTAATGGAAAGTACCAACAGTAAACTGTGCAGTGGCATGATGATCTCATAAAATTCTTAGACCCAAAATATCTGTTTATATGGTTGGTAACTTGGATTATATGCCTTATTGTCCCTTTACGCTTATACGACCGTTAGTATTTGCAACCCTTAGTTGCACCTGACTTATTTACCAAAAAATTACTTTTTAATGCCAATTGTTCTGGCTTTGGAGACTGCATATTGAGGTGGGAGAACAAAGCGAAAAGAGCAAATATCTGTTCGCTATTGGAATAATTTCTTTCCGGGATTTGAAAATTAATGTTTACTACTCTATAATGATTTTCAAAATTCAATAACGCCTTAGCATGCATACGTTGGATTCCAACATTTTTTAATTTTGTTCACAATGAACTGGGTACCCTGTTGCACGGACGATTTTGAGTTACAGATTTAAGTAACAAGAAAAGAATTGAGAAGTTTCATTCGTTTACATGAGGGCAAATTTAAAACTTTTTCACTTAAACCACTCAAACAAGTAAATTATTTTACACAGTCTTCTTTTGTAGAGGACTAAGTGAATCAGCTGTTTATTAAAGCCAAATTTAATATAGTTTTCCATAGTAAAAATTAATGTCATCGTTATTTTTTATTCTTCTTCGTGTCCACTCGACAAGTAGCACTTCAGACTCGCTCCTTTACATTTTTCACATACCTTTGAAGCAACGTCCTCGTTGTACCACAGGTAAAAGATAGTGAACGGCGTCCGGCATTCAAAAAAATGGGTCATGCCTCTTCTTCTGTTGATAGGGTGCATGCGGGGTCGGCAAACTGCCCCCATGTGTGGCAGGTTGAGCGGCATCGTTCAGCATCCGCCTGGAATGTATTCAAAGCCTTCCATCTTTTCCACGGCAGTTGGGGGTACACATTAGTGAGGGTTATGTGATCGCCTTGCACTTCAGAAACAGGTTTGCACTTCTTGCTTCTGTAACTGTTGATAGGCATGTTTAGAGGGCAAGTCTGTGATAGGAAACAGCGTCGCGAATGAGGTCGTAGCAGTGCTGCAGTCTGTTTAAACATTGGGTGTCTTTAATCGGTCGTTTGTTTCCCTCTTTCTGCTCTCGCAGCTTCCTCCCGGCGAATTTCATGTGGAGCTATCCCAGCCAGCTTATACAGATGCTCTAGCTTTGTCGTCTGCCTCCAACCAGTGATCCTTCTCATTGTCTCATTTACACTGATGTCAACTTGCTGCGCATGGGTGACCTACACCAGACCGGCGAAGCCTATCCAGCGACAGTATTATATCACATTGTATTATAGCATTTTTAAAAAACAACGAAAATTGGCTACAATTTTAATTTTTTTCATTAAAACTGGCTTACAATTTGCCCACATTGGGGTGGTCTTTTTTACAGTAGTTGTGGGAGGTCAACATTCAGCATCAAGCGCTAAAATGACAAAGACTGAACATTGACTGCTTAGTGTCTCTAAATATTTTCGACAGCCATATGCTAATCTTTCAAGTGGATCATTTCTGTTTTTGGCCCCCGTATTTTATGTGCCCCCACTTACAGAGCGGGTGCCAATGCATAGTAAATCATTATGTAAAATATAGTACGTGCGTTTGGGGCGCAAATAATATGTTTTCACTAAGCTAGGGGTTGGGCAGAAACGGACAAGATACTTTCAACTATTCAATTTTCTCATACTTTTCAGTTTTGGCGAGGATTTGATTTTTGGATAAATCAATTTTTTTTCCATTCAATTGTAAATACATTTCTCGTTTTTCTTACTATCTCGCAAAACTGCGTCGCGATTGAAGTCGTAGTGGTGCTGCAGTCTGTCCAAACTTTAATCGAAGAAATCTTTTTTTTTTGCATATAATCCCAAAGTGAAGCTTTAAATAAGTTTGAATATTTAGATTTACATAAAAATTGAAGGTAGTGCCAAAAGGTAAGGAGAAACCAAAAACCCTGATTCATATCACAAGTTTTCATTTATAATGAGCTTTTAATTATTGTACAAAAATATTTTGATGTTAGTAGATGTAATATTTAAATCATAACTAAAAAATGTGACAGCAGAAACTTAATTTGAGACAAAAGAAGTTCAGCAACTTCAAAACATCGTAATTTAACAGACTTGAATGGTTAAAATCTTCCATTTCAACCTAACCTGAAAACGGTTGATGCGCAGGCGTTAAGCAACCTAATAATTCGAAAAAGGGTTTCACAAAAAAAAATGGATTCTTGATCCTGTTTCGACTAAATTACACAGGTGTTAAACACAGGTGTTAAAATGAACAACTACTAAGCAAAGTAGGAAAACTTCTAGCAGACAATCAGCTCATCTTGAGAAAGATTTTGAAAAGTAACTTTTAAAAAGAATGGTATGAAGGAAAACATTCCAAAATGAATTGAAATATTTTTTTGCGAAGATCTCAGTTTCCCGTTATTGAAAAGAACAGTGTGTCAATAGATTAGAAAAAAATGGATATTTTTAGCAAAACAGTAAATTTGGGTAGGCGAAAACGTCCCCTTCATTTAAATACAGACATACATTGCACAGAAGACAGACTTACATAGCACACATTTCTTCCCCCAAAAAAACAAAACCAAAACGCTCCAATTGACAGACTTTCTAAATATATCACCCACAAATTTTTATATGTGAAATTTATAGATCTGGGACCAGCTAAACGTGCAGTTCATTGCATCATATATGGGAACAATTATTCCATTGGCTGATAATATTTTTTCAGGCAGAGCGAGCACAAGGCGTTCGCGGGGGCGGAGGAGGGGAAGATGATGAGTCAGGGGAGGAGGTGTCCGGGGAGGCTACGGAGCAGGAGGTTGCTCTGTTTGTGGACATTGGCGTGATGGCACTAAAGGACGTGAAGGATGTCGAAATGCAGACTGCAAATCCACCGTTGCTTCAAAAAGGTTTCCGAACCACTTTTTTAATCAACTAAGGTTAAAATCATATCCAAAAAGTAAAATATACATTAAAAACATATATAAAATATAAAATTGAAACTTAGCTAATAGCATACATAAAAATGAAACACAAAAAACTAACATAAATATTACATCGGCGCGGGAACCAGCTCACAGCCACCTATACTGTACAACACAAAGACTCACAGCTCGAAAAACCGGGTGTCCCAATTTTTCAAGTCAATTAATTTATGATTATAAATTGTTTACGGATCCGCATTTTACAAATGATTACTTACCCGGATTGACCAAACTTACCAAACGTAAAAAGTTCCATAATAGTCCCATAAAGTTCCATAAAAAACTTCTTTCTATGAACTTGCTATGGTTTGTAATTTTCCATAATGGTCCATTTTATGGTTTGTAAGTTTCCATTAAAAGAATGATGGTCGTGTTATGGTTGGCAATATATCATTATGGAACTCTCTGGTTGTCAAGTTACCATTAAGGAACTTTTTATGGTTGGTAAGTTACCATTATGCAACTTTCTATGGTTTGTAAAATTACCATTATGGAACTTTCTATGGTTTGTAAGTTTACCATTGTGGAACCTTCTATGGTTTGTAAGTTTACCATTATAGAATTTTCTATAGTTTGGAAGTTTACCATTATGGAACCTTCTATGGTTGATAATCTACCATTACCTAATAACTTAGAGTTGACGTGTGGCTTTGATCTAAAGCTTAGTTCTAAAATGAAAAAACGTACAGCTTTCGTTTGGAGCAAACCAAAAGACAATATTAATGCAAGACTGTTTTTTTTCTAATTTAAATCTACCCATTTGTCTTCTCAATAGGCGAACAAAAATATCTGAGACGCAAACTTTATTATCTGGAAAAACTACACAATAAAAAAGTTCGGAAAACAAATAAACTTTCGTAGGAATTAATCTCGAAAATGATCAATCATGTTCAAACACGTCTAGCAATGGGGTGAGGAATGTCTTTGAGTTTTCAAAATTTTGATAATTTTTTCATTCAGATTGTATTTCAGACAATTCGACTTCAATATAGGAGAAAATGTTCAGACTGACGTCTTCAGGTTTTTATGTCTTCAGAACTTTAAAAGTAGAAACGATCACGTAATTGATATCTCTGGTTGAATAAAGTTGTTCAACAAGGCTGTAAACTGCAGTGCCATCTCGTATAAATGAAATGCATGCATTGTGCTCGTTTTTCTGGAATGAATGAATTTTAAAATTCTTGACCCGTAAATTGTCAAAAAATTTTTTTTCCATTTTACAAGTGGACAAAACCGTAGAAACGCGTAAATTTGGTTGCATCGTTTTTCTTTTCCTTCGAAATTTTTGACAGGAACCAAGTAATGCATTGTTTGCAGGCATTTCTCGACTGATCTTTTTGTTTCTGTTATACCTTTCTACGATCAAACGCAAATGGTTGACGGTTCCAGTGAACTTTGTTTTCAAAAGGTAGCTTGCCGACTCAAACATTATCGCTGATGTGCACCATAGAGGTCCATAATTTTTGATTTGTCAAGAAAGATGATTCAGGGAGTGAACGTTTGGTGAAAAAACATCGGGGCCATGAATTTCTTCGATTTGGTGCAGAAACTTTTTTATCAACTTATCGGCTTCATTGAAAAAGATAATAGAAGAGAGAAGCAACCTTTTAAATTAGCTCAAGAGATGAAGTCGTTCATACAAAGCTGGAGATATCCAGCCACGCAAATCAATGGGACCCACATAGAGCAACCCAACTTTAATTTCATTTGCTTTGAAGAATTTAATTTCATTCAATGGTCGCAATTTTTGTTTGAAATCATCGGTTAACTGATAAACTCCCACCTCGCCATAGAGACCAAGATTTTTTGTATGTTTTGGTTGAAAAAATAACATCAACATACAACCAAGTTTTCAAGAAAATCAAAATTTTGATGAAACATTGTTAAACAATGACACACATAGCTTCAGTGCATTCAAAAATAGTTAAAAAATACAATTTGCTACCATAAAAAACCAGCACATTAAAAAGCCATCAATTTTGCTTCACAATTTGTGCAACGATAAAAAAAAGCGTGTTGTTGCTCTAATAACTGTTTCGCTAGACTGATTCAGAAGAACAACAGAGAGCAGCGATCATAAAGACTAATTTTTCTATTTCAAGACTGATTCTGATCAAGTCGTAATTTATGGAAACTTTGATACCATACAACGGACCATAAAACTTTTCTTTTATAGCGTTTTATGGTAAGTAAGCTACCATAAAAATTTTTTTGCATCTTTTGTTGTTACGCGTCTGAACATGGTTCTTTGTATGTAGGCACCCTAATCGACGGAATATTGTGTAATTCTGACCAGGCCGGTTATTTATGGAAACGTTGATACCATAAAACGGGATATAAACCTTTTCTTTTACGGCTTTTTATGGTAAGTATTTTACAATAAAAAACAAGTTCCGTATTTCGACATTCTAATTACAGAAATGATGTTTTCAGACGATGATTCTTTTTTTTCGACTGACTTCCAAGAAAACCCAAAACTTTCTATGACCGTTGTATGGTTAGCAAGTTTCCATAAAAACCATACATGGCTTTGTATGATTAGTAAGTTTTATTTATGGTGGTCAACCGGGTATATAGTTAAAAACAATTCACTTCTTAGTAGGTATAGGCTAACCACAAACAATCTACAGATTTCTTGTGTTGCTGTACGAATGAATACAACTAAATTACTGATATCTTTTGTATACATTGCTTCAAACGCTACAACTTTTAAAACTTTTGAGATACTAGAACAGTATCTCGATTAAATGCTTGTTTCGGCTGAAACTCTACAAATTGTTTGCGGAGACTTTACGTTGATCTACTTCAAAAGAAACCAATCAATAGAGACTAATTTTGAACGGGATTAATCTGGATAATTCAACAATTTTGTTGCCGACTAGGGACTCTGCTCCCACGAAAACATGCGTAGACGGTTTTTTTTCTAATTGTCTATTTGTAATATCAACAAATAATTCTGATGCTACGTACCATCATACTGTACTTGCAACAGTTAACGCAACTTCTGCGGAAACTATTCTTATTCCGAGTAAATTATCGAGAAACTGGAAGTCATTAATGAAAAAAATATGCTCAAAGAGGCACATATGTTTTTGAAGGAGAAGCTAAAAAAAATATTCGCCGAAAAAATAATAGTTGACAAACAGCTCTATTGTTCACAAGAAAATCTCGTGATGACTTTGGACAAAGTTTTTTATATGAAAAAGTGAAAAGCGCCGATACCAAAAGCTGGGTACATGATGAAGTAAAAAGAGAAGCGGCAAAAAAGAAACAACTTAGGCGGAAAAAGATTGAACTGAATTCCAGCAATCAAACTTAAAATAAAAACGAATTATATTTTACTAGAACAAGATGCTCATCGTAGTCAAGAAAAACAAAAAAATTCATTTAAATGCATACATAAAACTAACTGGAAAAACACAACCGGAGTTAAATGTCTGGAAAAAGATAATGCCATTTGTTGATGAGCAATGAATTAATTTGTTTCTTAAAAACTTCAATTTATGCTTCTTTTTTCTTCTTCTTTAACCGCGAATTACGTTAAATTCGCTACAAGTGGGAAAACATTGCATCCGCTGCATTACGTGCAAAATATTGCCAAATTGCCATAAATTTAGGGGTGACTTGTTTTTTTTGTTAGAGATGAGGTCAAAGCGGTGAAATTGTTTTGCATTTACCACTTTGAAAGCCAACTTTGCATAAACTTATAACAAATTTTGCAAGTTTCGTCTTTTCGTAAAAAACTTTGAGCTAAGTTGAGCGGTGCATTTTTGTTGCCTTCAGCGCATTGATCCCTTTCACCGCAAACTCTTATGTGCAAATTCACTGCAATCAGCGCATATCATACATACATCCCGGAAAGTGATGATTGTTCCTACCCCTCTTGAGGGGTGGAGGAACTATATATTCAAATGGTTTTTTTGTTCAGTCAATTTTGACCGATCGATATATTCATCGTACAGAGTTGAGACTGGTATCATTAGACAGCTCGTCCAGCGTAGAATATGGAAATAAAAATTTTTTTATTTTTTTATTTTTTACAGGGAATTATCGAAGTTTAAACTTTTGAGAAAATAGAGTGAATTCTGTTGATTTGATTCACTTTTCCGGATTTTTTGACTAAAATATCGTCAATTTTGCTAAAATTTGTTATATTTTTGTAAGAAAATGTTGTTTATTTTATTTTTAAATATTATAAAATTTTGTCAATTATTTATATTTATTTTTTTTGTGAAAAATTCTGACGAAATATTTCAAAATTCAGACATTTTCATCAAAAACAGCACGAAATAAGTTTCTTTAGTCCACTTTGATTAAATTTGCTGGAATTACAAACCCATACACCACTAGCACAACCTTTGTAGACTCAAAAGAGGGCTATTTTTACTTCAACTTTCGTTGATAGTGCTCTGTAGTTACAAACTTTAATGTTTTTTTTTTGCTAACTTTACTCGTTGATTATCAAAAACGCAGCATTTGTTTTTGATTTGTTAACTAACAAAGTATCTATATCTGTAAAATTTGAATAAAAATAAGTGTTCCTAATAGACGAACAACATTATCAGGGATAGTTTTGGACCACTCGTGGACTTACAATCCAAAAATATTTCGGATTGTAATCAGTCGGCCTTTTTTAAACTAAATTATTCGATCTTTTTTATATTAATAAAAGAACAGAGCATTACAAATCAAAACTCAGTAGTGATAGGAAGAATTGCCTTCTTAACTAGCTCCAAATTAATGCATCCTGTTTTTTACCTGAAAACATATGGTCGTTTTGAAATTTCAAAATATTTGACCTTTAAATAAATAATGGTTTTTTAAATTTTGCCTAGTTTTTTTCTTAATTTAGTCAACTTGTCGCTTAGTTTCAGCAAAAAAATAATTCTTCATTTTACTGATTTGCAACTTAACTACTTTTGCATTTTTACGCCTTGAGTTATGGTTTTCTGGCTTTGATACTACTAGATTTTAACTTTTCTTTGGTTTTTAGGTAATTGCGCATTTTTCACAGTTTTTAGTTTTTTCACATTATCACGATATTGAAGTTTCAAATATCACATCATTGGCCTTCCATAATAAGGCGAAATTTATAATATTAAAATTTCTAAAGGTAAAGGTTATGGTTTTAACTGCTTTTAAACTACTTTCTCGAAGAATTTAATTGAATTTTTTAACTGTCATTTGAACTGTCCTTTTCATTTTGTCTTTTTAGTCGCTTGCAATTTCCTGTACAATGACCCAGATCCAATGGTTTTTAATGGAAGAATAGATGAAGCAATTTTCTGATGATAGTAGATAGCTGATGCCTATCATGACTTTGAAAGCAATTGTTTTCCAAAATTAAAAAAAAACACTCTTCAATTCGCAATTTTGATCCTTTATTGTCTGTTTGTTATCAGTAAAACACAAAAAAGTAATACAAATATCACATTAGCGCAGGATCCAGCTCACAGCCACCTATACTGTACAACACAAAGACTCACATCTCGAAAAACCGGTTTTCCCAATTTTTCAAGTCAATTAATTTATGATAATAAATTGTTTACAGATCCGCATTTTACAAATGATTACTTATTTTAGTTGAAAACAATTCACTTCTTAGTAGGTATAGGCTAACCACAAACAATCTACAGATTTCTTGTGTTGCGGTACGAATGAACACAACTAAATTACTGATATCTTTTGTATACATTGTTTCAAACGCTAAATCTTTTGACATACTAGAACAGTATCTCGATTAAATGCTTGTTTCACCTGAAACCCTACAAATTGTTTTGCAGTGACTTTACTTTGATCTACTTCAAAAAGAAACCAATCAAAAGAGACTGATTTTGAACGCGATCAATCTGGATAATTCAAAAATTTTGTTGCCGACTAGGGAATCTGCTCCCACGAAAACGTACCTAGACGTTTTTTTTTCTAATTGTCTATTTGAAATATCAACAAATAAGTCTGATATTACGTACCATCATAATGTACTTGCAACAGTTAAAGCAACTTCTACGGAAACTATTCTTATTCCGAGTAAATTATCGAGAAACTGAAAGTCATTAATGAAAACAATATGCCCAAAGAGGCACATATGTTTTTGAAGGAGAAGCTAAAAGGAACTATTCGCCAAAAAAATAATAGTTGACAAACAGCTCTATTGTTCACAGGAAAATCTCGTGATGACTTTGGACAAAATTTTCAAATGAAAAATTGAAAAGCGCCGATATCAAAATCTGGGTACATAATGAAGTAAAAAGAGAAGCGGCAAAAAAGAAACAACTAAGGCGGAAAAAGATTGAACTGAATTCTAACAAATATAATTTACAATAAAAACGAATTATTTTTACTAGAACAAGATGCTCATCGTAGTCAAGAAAAACACAAAAATGCGTTTCAATGTAAACATCAAACTAACTGGAAAAACACAACCGGAAAAAAATGTCTGGAAATAGATAATGCCATTTGTTGATGAGCAATGCATTAATCTGTTTCCTTAAAACTTCAGTTTACGCTTCTTTTTTCTTATTCTTTAACCGTGAATCACGTTGAATTCGCTACAAGTGAGAAAACATTGCATTCGCTGTATTACGTGCAAATTATTCCAAATTGCGATAAATTTAGGGGTGACTTGTTAGTTTTTGTTAAAGATGTGGTTAAAGCGGTGAATTTAATTTGCATTTACCGCTTTGAAAGCCAATGTTGCATAAACTTATAGCAAATTTTGCAAGTTTTGTCTTTTCGTAAAAAGCTTTGCGCTAAGTTGAGCGATGCATTTTTGTTGCCTTCAGCGCATTGATCCCTTTCACCTCAAATTCTTATGCAAATTCAATGCAATCAACGCACATCTTACATACACCCCGGAAATAAAATGATAATGTAATTTACCGTCAGTTACGCAATTATTTCTATAACCAAACCGATTTTCAAAATGCGTTTCAACTGAGTTTGAAGATGAGTTTCTAGAAAGGAAATATGCGTAGGCCAAAATGAATGTTGATCCTGGCTTCAAAATTGCATGTTCTGCAAACGTGTGGCATGGTCTTCAAAATTGCATGGTCATCAAATTGCATGGTCTTGACTTTTGTGACAATTAACGCACAAAAGTCAAATTATAAACACGCAAAAGACATTTTCGTTCGTTCAGTTTCAAAATGTTTAAATTGCGTTATCATAGGTATGTTACACTACGAGGGCGGCTGGCCGAAAGAGATAGACGTCACAGACGATGAACAGAAACAGAGGTACTGTAAGAAGTCAGAGAAGGAGGAGGGATACACGCAGACAATACTGGGTCTTTGCGACACAATGGAGACTACCATCCTACAGAACAGTGCCATCGACATCTATGAGGAGTACTTCGAGGGGTGCGAGGGTCTGGGTGGAGAGGATGTCCCATCAGGGGAGGCTGGAGGGAAAGGGGGAGGGGATCGGATGCTAAAAGTGAAGAGTGAGTTCAAGGATCAACATGACAGGTATATCAGAGCCAGGATTATTTTAGAGTCTGAATCAGTCTGAGTTTGAATAAGAAAAGTTTCTGACCAGAATCAGAATCAGAGGATATAAGAGTCAATTGTGACTTATATAACATGAGAGGTTTCTGAATCAGTACTCGCAAATTAAATACATTACAGGTAAAATGTTGGGTCAACCTAATCTTATGAATTTTCGAAAGCCATTTTGTTCAAACCGCTTCGTAAATGAAAAAAAAACACTGAACAGACACATATAATAACAAGACCTATTAAGTATCCTGTCCCAGCTTTAAGATTCTTGAAAGATAAATATTCTTTTATGACCTGATTCTTTTTAGGCCCGCCCTCGACATTTCAATCCAGAAGCAACAACAACAGGAGCGATTTGCTGTAGCTTATGGACCCTATTACTATCAACAGCCAATCAAATCTCACGACAGTCTCATTTGGAATATGACGTCATCGAGTAGTCCTGAACAGACACTGAATTGCTATTCGCCAGCTGTGAGTGTGGACTTCCACTCCAGAGAGAACTCTCTCTTATGTTCTGGATTTCGAAATGGAACTGTCGGCTGCTACGACTTAAGAAAAGGCGAGCCGACTTTTTTCTTCTTTTAGCAGAGTCGTTTACGTGCTCTTATAAGAGAACGTCGGGCCAAAGTTGATTTCGGCATTTATTATCGCTGAGGTTAAGTTGAGGACAACTCTTATTCTCTTGCCTAAGTCGAGGACGGTCATGTTCGTCCGAGCAACGTTGAGAACAAAGTTTTGAGTCGAGCCAAATTCCTCAATTCCTTTCATAGGCAGTATTTGTCGAATATTTGTCTCACACCTGTTAACGGCCGAGGACAGTCTTTTCGTAAGTCGAGCTCCAAGCAAGGATGCCGATGAGGGCCAAGTTATGATTTTCTACAAAAATAATTATGAGCCTGATCTTTGACCTAATTATAGTATAATTGTCTTGACCCATCTTTTCCCTCGAAGCCATACTTGTTGCATTTTTGAAAATAAGATGGGCTTTGTCAAGGCATTGAAATGGGATGTTATCATGGATTCTAAACTACAGAAAATGAAACTGATTTGAATAGTGATCTCCGCTGCTATTTAACTCAAAAACGACGGTACATTAGAATTTAAATATAATCGGTGGGGCCTATTAATCGTATTGATCATCCATCAATCTATCAGCAGATAGGGATTCACGTCCTCTCACTTCATTAACCATGAAATCTACGGAGCCCAGATTCATCCCACTTTCTCAAGAATTAACTGTTTTGATTTGAAAAACAAGATTTTTTATGATTTTTAATTATTTGATTTCAACCAGACAATCGTTTGAAAAAAAGAACAAAGAGTCCACTACGAGTTCCCAAGCGTAATTTTGCTTTACGCCGCTCATACAAAAAAATTTTGCTGATGCAAAGGTTTGTTTTTTCCCGAAATTTTGTATAGACATGAACTACAAAGGAAGCAAAATTATATTAATTTATTAAGTTCGAGTTCAAATTCAACTTCAATTAATTGAACTATCCCTCAACACCCGTTGAGGACTGCGACTAAGATATCAAAAATTATCATTAACCAACAATTTCTAAAATGACATTTACTCAACGGGTGAAATCTTTCATGGCCAGGTGCCCTGACGACAAGAAAAAATTTCTAGGCGAAGGCACCGTCTATGGCCTACAAGCATAGAATCTGATTCCTGATTTTTGCAGCCTTGCTGCATTTTAGATCTCAGAATACAAGGAGGCTTTGTAAAATGCGTTCGCCTATAATGTTCTGATCACGCTCATACACGTTTTGCACTTAATTTTCTAAAAACGCAGCGATAGGAAACTTCCAAAATTCGCATACTGTTTGACGATAATAAGTGTTTGATCAAAAAATACTTATAAAGTTCCAGCTAGTAAACGAAAAAATATTGCCATGCCCCATTAGAGTATCGATGGGAACTGGCAATAAAAGGTCACGTAACCACTCAAACAACCAAAAACAAAGGAACAAAAATCATTAATTAGAACAAAAATCAAAAAAGGTCTTTAAAAACAACGCAAAATACCTTCAGATAAAATGCGATGTCAGGGGTCTAAAAAGGGGTAACTACATTCAAATTGATTACGACTGGATTTGGTCCAGCATCTCTTACTTATAAGCTTAGTGCCCTAACCATTACAACAACTGGTCTTAAGCTCTCGACCTTCAGCATCTATAAAAACCTTCTCTATCATGTTCTTTCTTGCTCACTAGTCCTTGTTTTCTCTAGCCAAGTATACGTTAAACAAGTAGAGCTTCTTGTCAAGCTTAAATTATGCACAGTTTACATTAAGTTGTTGCTTCTCAACCTGCTAACATAAACTGCAGAAATTCACTAGTCGTTCACTAAAAAGCTTAGGTGACCAGTCTTTACTCAGACTGGGCAACAAATCGACAAACAATGGGATCGAAGTTTAACAATCCATTGCATATTTTGAAAACAAATGATTTGATAAGTCATAAAAATCATTAGCTTTTAAATAAAGAAACTAAATAGATTCAAATAAAACTCCTTAGGAAGCCAATGGGAGTTGTCATATGCGACACTAAGTTACAATGCTACATACAAAAGACAACAAACACAGAAAAACTAAGCAGTGTACAAAAAAACGAAAATTCAATGTTTTGAAGATATTAAAATCAATAGCTATTAGCTTAAATCAGTTATTATTTATGTTTTTTCCTGTTTTTAAATAACAGAGCGATTGATAATGTTCAATTGGGCCTCGTTCGACTATCATTGGGAGCTGGTTGTGAAAGAAAAATCTGAAATCACAACAAAATAATTAACAAACATTGACAACTAACAAAATTTTTTTGAAAATGCTCAGCGTCCAATGATTCTAACTCGTGCAAAAAGAATAACAAGGAATCAAAAAGCAGAAATTTAGTGGAAAAGTGCAAGAAAGTGACGGAGTCATTGAAAGCAAACATTTACTGAGTTTTGTTTTTGAAATGGGTCTCTCCTCAAAGGGACTTATCATAATTGGGATAATGCGAAGAAATCTCAAATATAACCAAATATCCAAATATCGTAAACTTTAAATGAAAACCTATTTTAATAAGGACGCTAAAGCTCTTAGCTGTCAAACAAAACTTGGTTTTCAAAAGAATCATGTAACCCTAATTGGAGGCTAATGAGTTCGGCTAATTGATCAGATAGTGTTTTAAAACAAAAAATATTTTTTTAAAAAAAATACAGTTAAAAATCAGGTATAAAAAGTTGTGAAGAAAGTGTCGCCAATAAACCAGAAGCTAATCAGTTAAAAATTTACAAATATGTTCAATTGATCTTCATTCCAATGCTCCGTGATAGTTTCGCATTGTAATAATTTAGCGGGTCCTTAGAAACCGCAAATATGAAAAATATCAAATTTTGCGGTTGTTTTTATTTAACGGTAGTATCAATGTGATAAAACCAAGAACGAAAAATAGAAGCAGTTAACAGAATAATATTGTGCTCACAAGAGCAAAAATGGGAGATACTAAAACTGGGTAACATTCAGAGTTACGGTTTTCTTTGAAGATTTTTTTATTGTCACATAGCCATCATATATCAATTCAAGGCATTAGATAGGTTAACGAATTCTTCTTTAGGAAATCAATTGGAATTTTGCTTAATAAGACTATGTCTTAAGACAACAAAAAATCGACAAACTGAGGCAAAGCTTGAAAATGTATCAAAATTTCACGAAAACACAAAGTTGAAGCCATAAAGCCATGAGCTGGTCACTCTCAGCAAAATATTTGTTAATTTTGCTTCAATTGATCGTTAAAGTATGTCACTTATGGAACTTTGACTAGAAAAGTGACAAGTTCGTAATGAAAAGAAAAAAAAAGAAAACGTGAATAAAATTTTTTTTTGAAAAAATAAACACTTTCCTATAAAATTGGAACCCTTTCGATTGTAAAAATCTACAACCTTGACCAGCGAGGAAAAGAAAAATGGTAAACTCTGAAAAAGAAGCGCACCTTTAAATCGCGCTGTATGGTTGTACTGTAAAATTTATTCTTATTTCACGAAACAAAACTTTTATGTGGTAGAACAACGTTCACTGGTCATATATCTCCCCAATTGGAGACGCAAATGTTTCCGTCAAAATGGTAAACCATTGTTTAATGTTTCTCTGACATTTGGGTATGTTATAATAAGAGGCTGTAGAAGAATATTTTAACTTGGCCCCTGAGCAGACAAGATAACGATCTCATCAAAAACTGAAGTCATTTTGACGATACTCAGTGAGATGTTGAGAGCATGTTTATAACGAATTCAATTGAAAAGAAAAAAATTAAAATTTTAAAACGAAAAAAGTTGTCCACTATCAAGTACTTTGTTTAATTTAGGGGCTAATGAATATTCTTTAAAGCGTGATGGCTTAAAGGATAGTTTTCCTCAATAAGATAACAATTTTAGAGACTGAATTTAAAAAACTTTGTGGTTTTGGTAAAATTTCCGGCGTCTTTTTAAAATTTTGAAGACGTTTTGTAAGTTTTTTGTACTTTTACTTGTGTAGTGAGTTCTCTTCAATGCCAAGGAAAATTTAGCAGTGTTTAGCACTGAGACGTCAGTTTGGACGATATTATTCTTATTAGAAAAAAAAAGAAATTAGTATTTTATATTTAAACAACTTCTTGTCGATTTTGCATTTTTTTGAGCCCACCAGGCTTCTTATATTATTAGAATAAATTTTAATTCAAGAAAACTTTTTGAGAACATTTTGTTTACAAAAATACCTCAACTTCTTGATAAAAACACAAATTCTTTAGATTTCTGTAGTTGTTTGGCTATTTTTTGACATTTTGTTTTGGTATTTGCTTGCTCCCTATATGTCAAGCAAAATCTGTATTAACGGGAAATTTAGTTGTTCTTGTTTTTGTACGCATTAATGGTTTTCTTTAGTTGTACAACAAAATTATCAACAATCAAATTGATATTTTTCATGTTTGTTCTCTCAACATAAAAAAAATGTTTTTAAAAGATGTCTGTTTGGTTCCTAATTGTCAATTGATACGCTGGTTAGCTTTGAAATTTTCGGGTTTTAGATTCAGTGTATTTGATTGTAAAATGGTCGCAATTTGTATGCCTCCAGTCCTAACTTACGTCATCGCATCTTTCATTGCATGACAATGATATTTATTTTAAACTTTTTTTGGGATTTATTCTGTTTCGGGCCCCCAGCTTAGTGACCCCAGGCGCTCAAATGACCCCAGGCGCTCAAATTGCTCCCGATATTGGTTATGAAAAAGAGTTTGAGTCGGCCTTGAGGGTCGGTCTCGACTATGGGTCGCAAATATATTGGTTAGAATTGTCCAACAAATCATTTGGTTGACCCAAAATTGGCCGGATTGACCATAGGTCAAGCGATATATATCATGTTCGACCCTGGGTCCACTGATAAGTGTCGTGCTCGATCATGGGTCAACTGAAATTTTTCACTTCGAGTGTCCACGTTGAGGCTACTTGCGTGTATTCTCCTCGGAAGGCATTAGTATTAGTATCCTTAGGTGATGACCTTGTGTCATTTTGCGTTAAAGATTATTTTTGTTATGTTTTTTTTTGGTGTCGAGGACGCTTTATCTTTGGGCAATCAAAGTTAAAGTTTATCGCAGCCCGGAATCCTAAGAAATGCTCTTCTGATTTGGTAATAGAGATATTTGAAAAGATTTTGGGTCAACCATGATGCCTGTGAAAAGGCTTCGGGTCGACATCGTTTGGGTGAGAGAAAACTCTGGGTCGACAGCAATTAGGATATCAAAAGACCATTGGCTGCCCGGATCGGAACAAAAGTATGTAAAAATCAGCGTTATAATCATTATTAATTATTCGCGTTTGCATATAATATAGTCGTTTACGAAAATTATTTTCAACAAAATTGTACATTTTTTCGAAATTTTTGTGTTATGCATGACTTGAAAATTTTCACCTGCACTTTCATAATTTGATTTGGTTAGCAGAAACTTATACGGGCAAAAACTTATACTAGCTGGTGAAAGTTGGTCAACGAAGCTGGACATATTGTCTGCAATGTTGTTAAAATTTTAGAACTTTCGACAATCTGTCAACTATTTTTCCTATGTTGGATTGCTTTTTGTAATTTTGCGAGGCTTAACTTTTCAAAGGCGTCTTCTTTTCTTGGCAGAAGTTTGACTTTTGCCTATTTATCATCAATTGAAAAAAATTGAGAAATGCCCAAAAAAATTGTGATCGACCCCGTCACATCGTATGGAAAGACTGTGGTCGACCTATGTTAGGTATGAAAAAACCGTTGGACGGCCGTAATAAAGGTATGAAAAAACCGTTGGTTGACCTATGGGTCCACTTTACTAGTGTGCTTGACCATGTAATTAAGGTAGAAAAATTAACCCCACCTCGACTTATTGGTCTTTTAATCTGGTCGGCACCCTCAACTAGTGTCGGTGCTTTTAAAAATTTACAGCATTAGCTTGGGCGCAGAAAAAAAATATTGCTAAAAATCATTTTGACTTTTTGCAGCCAATTACCACATTCAAAGCCATTCTTACTTTTTCTAGCGATTTTTAGCGTTGACACATTGACACAGGGAAAAGTCAAGCTCTGGACTATGGTTTGACGATATACAAAATGCTTGTGGTTTTGTTGCAGGTCCCGACTGCATTTGCACAACTGACGTGTCTGTGAGTCATAAAGACTTCGTGACACGTGCCTCCTGGATCAACAGCAAAACACACTCTGAACTCTTTTCTGCTGGCGAAGATGGCTGTGTGAAGTGGTGGGACATTCGCAACATGGCACAGCCCACTGACTTCGCATACTGTGATCCCACTCGAAGAAATGAGCCTCAAAATGCTCTAGTCGTCTCTTGTCTCGGTACAGTTTTTAAATGGCCACCCAGATTGAGGTGTCTGTCTTTGTCAGGTTTTGTGAAAAAAATGGTTGTCATTTTTTTGAAAAAATGTTTATTTTAACTAAAGGCTCGCTAGAGATCAGGCTTAAGGCAGAATTCGACTTAGGAGTTCTTACGTGTAATAAAACTAACTTCACATCCTGTGGTGTTTTTTAGTTGTCTGCTCATGAACGCACACACGCACCTCAACCTGGGAATATTCTAAGTTTTACACCTCTGCAGCCTAAGAGTCACATAGAGCGCCATTACATTTTATCGCAAACATTGATAAGCAAATAAACCTCTGGGTCCTTACCTATCCCACCGGGCAGAGATTTTCTAAACAGAGAGATTACTAATTTTTAATGCTCAAGATCTGTCCAAAACCACAAATTGTGTTTGTAGATGTTAACTTGATCGTTGCTGGATCTGAATGAGAAAAAAATAAGAAATGTTTTTAATTATTCAAATACTTGATTCCCTTAGCTCATATTTTTATCTTCATAATAATTGCTTTCATTTGCTGTTAATTTTTTGTTATTAGTCCATCTATTGCCATCACATGCTGGGGAGCTCTTGATCATAAAATTAGTTAAAAATTCAAAAATTACCGCGAAGGTATACTCAAATCGTCACGGGCAAATGTGCCCGATCTATGCATCTCGTGTTCGTTTTTCCTATGTTAATACAATAAAAATGCAACAATATTGCGGAAAATAGCTACTTTAGCAAAAAAAGGAATTGCGCAACCCGTGTTCGCAAAAATGTCCAAATTTTAGCCGCGAATTAAAGGTACGAGCTGCGTATCCTATTTTTCGCGCGTTTTGTATCACGACTCTGCTCCCTTTATGTATCGCTTTTTCGCACAGAACGTAACTCGATTTCGCACTATAATCCGCAATTAAGCCTAATTTAACGCAAGTGTTTGAGCATAAAAGTGATTATTAAAGCTTTTTTCTTACTAATTACTACTACAAGTACTTATTACTATTTTATTACCACTCATCAAAGGGTTGAATTGAGAATTATGAAATAATTGTCTTAATTATACTTGAATTTTTGATCATTAATTCAAGAATAAGTGCAATTTCCGGACGGTCGTTTTTTTTAATTCTGTAATATCTCTTGTCATGGGAAAGAACATTTATTTTGGTTGTTAATGTTGCTTCACTCAAATACACTGTAAATGTTGCTTCACTCAACTAATTTTACTGTTGAGTGAACTGAAAACAGAAAAAAAATGAAATATGAGTTTTTTTCTGAAAATCCCTCAATATTTCTTAAAGTCCATCAAAATTTTTTGAGCAACCGAAAAAAATACAAAAAAGTGATTAAACAAAGCTCGAATAAACATTTTAATTAGTTTGCAAACTAGATTTATGGTTCAGTGAATTAAAAACAGAAAAAAAAAAGAAAATTGACTGTATCTGAAAAAAAACTCCTCTTTCTTTTTTGACGATATTTATCGTTTTTTTAGTTTGTTTTGCCGAGTACCCCAGATCAAAAAATTGACAACACTCCATTTGTCTGGTATTAACGAATTATAGCCTACAAACATGAAAAGCTTGAAAAAGAACTAAATTTTGAATCTTGTAAAATTAGAAGACGTTATCGAAGGAGGAATTTTTGAATAAGAAACACAACTATTATTTTCCAAGACCCGCTATAGTAATAACTGTTGCTTTTCTTAGATTTAGATACGTCTACTAGTGGTTTTTACTAGGTTCTGAGCGCCAGAAAACCATAAACAAATTAAATAAGTGAGATATTTTCAAAAAAAGGGGCTGAATTTCTTGATGCAGAGTATACCAATGTCTTCTGACTTCCAAACCTAGAAAAGGTTAATATTAACCATTTCCTTAGTAAAACACTCCGAGTTTTACTAAGGAAATGGTTATTAAAATGGACCTACAGAACCACTAAAACAACAGAAAACGGTCTGAAGCTAATACATTTTGCTACGGGCAGCCGAAATTAGATGTGATAGATTTTTCCCGAAAAAAAAAGAAAAAAGTAAAAACCTTCAAATTTTTTTCAAAATCAACATTTCTGTCTGTTTAGACACATCAAAACACTTCATATACTTTGTAGTAACGAATTATAGCCAACAATTATGAAAAATTTGTAAAAGAACTGAAGCTTGTAAATTTAGAAGACGACCACTAAAGACAAATCTTTTTTTCCAGAAACCACTATAGTAGAAACTGTTGTTCTTTTCAGATTCAAATAAATTTAATGGTGATATTTACTAGGTTCTGACAGCCAGAGAACCAAAAAATCAAATAAGTGAGATATTTTCAAAAAAAGTCTGATTTTCTTGAGGCAGAGCATAGCAACGTCTTCTGACTTCCTATACTAGAAAAAAGACTGTTCGGCTATTATTAAGAAAGTGGTCATTAAAATAGACCTACAAAACCACTAAAGCAACACAAAACGGCCAGAAGCTAACACATTTTGCTACGAGCAGCCAAACGTACTTGGGAAAGAATTTTTCCCGACAAAAACACGAAAAAAAATCACAAACTTTTCAAAACCAATTTTTCAAGCTCTTTAAGCAGATAAACACAATCCATACACTTGGTAGCAATGAAGCAGAGCCAAAAATCAGAAGATTTGTAAAATTAGAACACCTTTATGAGGGAAGAATTTTCGACCACGAAAGACAACTCTTGTTTTCCAGGACCGGCCATCAAAAAAGTATTGTTCTTTTTGGATTTAGATACAATTACTGGTAGTAAAAACTAGGCTTTGACTGCCAAAAAACCAAAAATAAATCAAATAAGTGAGATATTTTCAAAAAAGAGGCTGAATTTCTTGAGGCAGTGTAAACCAATGTCTTCTGACTTCCAAACCTAGAAAAAAACAATCCAAGTTTTACTAATGAAATGGTCATCAAAATGGACCTGCAGAATCATTACAAAAAACAGAAAACAGGCAGAAGCTAATACATTTTGCTACGGGCAGCCGAAAGTTGATGTGATAGATTTTTCCCGAAAAAAAAAAACTTTCACAAATTTTTCAAAACCAAGATTTCTGGCTGTTTGAGCTCATCAACACAATCCCTACACTTGGCAGTAACAATTCAAAGTCCAAACACATTAAAAAGTTGATAAGAACGAGATTTTGAAGCTCGTAATTTCAGTAGACGTTTCCGAGAGAAAAAATTTTGACCACGAAAGACAACTCCTGTCGTCCAGTTCCAGAAGACAATATTGTAAAAACTGTTGTTCTTTTTAGAATTCAACACAACTCACATTTACTAGTGGTAAATACCAGTTTCTGACTACCAGGGAGCCGAAAAAAATCAAATCAGTGATACATTTTCAAAAAAAGGGTCAGAATTTATAAAAGCGCAGTATACCTATGTTTTCTAAAATGAAAATCTAGAAAAAAACACTATCCGCATTCTGTTATTGAAATGGAAGTTAGAATGGACCTATGGACCTACAAAACCACTAAAACAACACAAAAGGCTCAGAAGCAAAACATTTTGCTACGGGCAGCCAAACGTACTTGGGAAAGAATTTTTCCCGACAAAAACAAAAGAAAGTAAAAACTTTCACAAATTTTTCAAAACCATTTTTTTAAGCTGTTTAAGCAGATCAACACAATCTATACACTTGGTTACAACGAATCATATCCAAAAATCAGAAGACTGGTAAAATCAGAAGACCTTTTTGCTGGAAGAATTTTTGACCACAAAAGACAACTCTTGTTTTCCAGGACCGGCTATAAATAACATTGTTCTTTTTGGATTTAGATACGATTACTGGTGTTAAAAACTAGGCTCTGAACGCCAAAAAACCACAAAATTATCAAATTAGTGGAAGAATTCCATTGATTAATCTTGATAAAAAGTAATTTTTTCTTAATTATTTCCTTTTCTTTTTTTCTCTTATCCACTGTTTTCTGAAAATGATTATTCGCCCGGTATTTCATATAACCAAAATCATAAATAATTCCTTCGTGGCAAAATTGGTTAGTCCCACATTGATATACAAGGCCTTTTTTGAGCAAAAGATTTTTCGGAAAAAAATGGATGGCTCGGCTTTTTGATTTTGTTTTCGAAGTTGTTTGTGTTTAAGTAGCTTTAAAGCTTTAAACGCTTCAATTAAATCTTTAATAAAGTGTTTTTTAAAAAGTATTAAATCATTTTTGCATGCTCAAAATGCGCACTTTTAATTAGGCTTAATTGAGGCCTAGAGATACTTTTAATGCAAATAACAGATACCTAAGATGAGCGGAAACGTGCTACAACCTCACCTATTTTACATTTTTAAAGTTCTTTTATTTAGCAAAAACGGCGAAAGCCCTATTTCTGAAAAATAAGATGCAAAAACTGTCTCCTAATTTCGTTCATTTTATGTATCTATTTTTGAGCGAATTTTACTATGGCGGAAATTTTGGGGTATATCTCTGCGGTGTAATGAATTGAAATTTGCGAAGAACTGCCGATATAGCACAGCTCATTTTTGCAAAAGTACAGTTAATCATTGAAAAATCACAAAAAAAATTAAAATGCTTCTATAATGTTTTCCTTTTCTCGGATACTTTATTAATATCGTAATACTCAAACACTAATTGCGGTCTGCAAATACCCCGAAGATGGCATCAAAGCGCGTAACCTTGATATATGTATTTAACTATCGGGGAAATATAATTGAGTTAACAAAATTATCACTGCGCTCGCTGTGTTAACACTTGAGATTAAACTACAACATCTCATTCGAAATTTTGAAAAGCATACTAAGACGGCAAGCCGCGACAACGGCAGGATATTTTTTGTCGCTTTTAATATCAAAGATATATTAAAAGCATTATCCAAAAACCATAAATTGTGACTTCTTTTTTAATTCATTTCAAAATTAATTCAAATAAGATAACTCAAATAAGATAGCCATAAGAGAATTTGATGCCCTGAATTGTTGTTAATTGTCCCATACGAAGTACTTTTCTGAACCTTACTGGAGAAAAGGGTTAAAACATTTTTAGTGGAGCGATTTTGTGGAAAATTTCGAAGTCAAATGTCCAACCAATCATTAAAACCACAGAAAATAACTAATTTTATGTGTGACCTCATTCTGAAATCTATAAAAAAAAATGTCACCAGGAAACCATGAAAATCAAAAGACAATAATTAAAAAAAGACAAATAAAACTAAATTGAGTTGCTAACCAGCAAGTCGTAACCAAGTTTATTTGTAACTAATTGATAGAATCCGAAATAGTCCAAAAATAGGAAAAAATAACAATTTTTGGATAACGGATGACTTCTTCAGCTTCTTTTAGTTCTTCGAATGACTGTTAATTACATTTTTCAAGCAGAAGCAGATTTACGTATATGCAGAATTTTACTAGGTTACATAAGCGAAAATAACGAAAAAAATACGAAGAGCAAACCACATTGCAACCATTTTGTGCATTCATTTAGCTTTCAAGAACTCAGAGTCTAAACAAGAACTTGTAACCCGTTGAAAATCAGAGTAAATCATTGGTCAGGCTACTTGAAAGATTTTGAAACAAATCGTGTTACAGAATACGAACCCACGATTCCCATCAAGTACATGGTTGGTACATACTGTGGCAAGATAATGCAGTTCAACCGGAAGACGCGCACTCCAGCCGAGGCATTCCAGTTTTACGTCCAAGGAGGCCTCGGTCCAGTCTACTTTGTTGAAAGGAGCAGAGCCAACAATAAAGTGTTTCTGGGAAAGTATCTAAACTATTTACTCACTGCGAACACCTGAGGAAAATGCCAAGGCTCGTAAAAATTAGGATGATATTTTGTGTACAAAATTGATTGCCTTTAATTCATCTGCCCCATTTGAGACATTTTTGGTTTCAAACATCAGAAATAGACGGCACTGTCGTTTTCCACAACCAAAAACGACGGATACTGGTGTTTTTTCGTCGGTTCGGTTTTTAACATAAAAAGTCTTTTGACTTTATGCTAATAATCAGTTCAGCGAACTCGACGATGTCAAAAAAGAGTAAACTCCGTTCGGTGTTTATTTATTCTCCATATTTGCTCTATTTTATCTTAGATAAGTTTTCGCTACATTTTCGTTTAACTTAAAATTAAACTTGGGCGATTGCTTAACAGCAAAAATTGAATATTTTAAAATACTTACCAAATTCTTATCAAGATTGATCAGGAAGTCTTGGTGTTTCATGTTCATGGCGAAATATTTTAAAATTGGCAAGAGAAGATCATGCATGTCTTTTGAAGGGGTATTAGGTTTCGACTCACTGAATTCATTTTTGAAAAGGCACTTCGGTTTTGGTGACACTGATTCTGTAGAGAGATAGCTTCACCAAAAAATTGAACTGCTTTTGATATCTGACCCGCCTAAAATGTGATAGTAAATGATAATTTGTGTAGTCAGATTAACACCCACCCGCTTTGCCAATCTTACAAAATTCATGGTTTTCATAATAAGATCATATATGATTCCTTATGTCTCATACAAGACTCATACAATGAAATAAGTTATTGTTTGTATGGAGTATGGATGGCATGACATTTCATTTGTATCATTACAAAGAATTGTCGAACCGAGCTAATAACCACAATGAGCGAAATTGGGAAGTTTTTCAAACGGTGCTTGAATTGATGCAGAGATATTTGCACATTGGGTATTATGTTAACATTGAGTTGTCATATATCCTTATAGGAGTGGGAGACTGGGCTCCGCGGATCTGGCACGAGGATTTGAGAGAGGGATGCCTTATGGAGTTATCCCTGGGTGAAGCTAACTTGACCGGAGGTTGCTGGTCGCCTACCAAAATGAATGCCTTCTTTACCATCGATGAAAATGGAAAACTTAACTGTTATGATCTCACTCTTAACCATAAATATCCTGTGTTAGTTTTCGATGTCTCAAATGAAAACTCTATGTAGCATCAAAACCACAGATAATGGTCAAAAGTGTTATATAGGTGACGTAAGCGGCTCGGTTCGTGAGATTTTACTACCTACGAGTTTACACTCGGAAAAACGAATTGAACGCGCGGCTTTTCACGGCATGATAGAACGTGAATTGAAACGTGAAAAATTGGTCGATTCAAAGAAGAGAGAAGCAAAACTTGAAAAGAAGCGAAACAAAGAAGATGGCGGGCCTTCAGTGTCAAAAAATGACACTTCGTCGCAAAAGACAGAGTTTGTTCACATTAGCAAGCGGAACCCGAGAATTGAGGAGATAAACGCGAAGTACCTGCAGGAAATG
>NW_027449902.1:0-7500 GCF_964194025.1 Convolutriloba macropyga
AAGCTAACTCAAGCTAACCCGAGCTAACTCAAGCTAACTCAAGGTAGCTAAAGCTAGTTCAAGCTAACTCAAGCTAGCTAAAGCTAAGACAAGCTAACTCAAGCTAACTCAAGCTAACTCAAGCTAACTCAAGCTAACTCAAGCTAACTCAAGCTAGCTAAAGCTAACTCAAGCTAACTCAAGCTAACTCAAGCTAACCCGAGCTAACTCAAGCTAACTCAAGGTAGCTAAAGCTAGTTCAAGCTAACTCAAGCTAGCTAAAGCTAAGACAAGCTAACTCAAGCTAACTCAAGCTAACTCAAGCTAACTCAAGCTAACTAAAGCTAGTTCAAGCTAACTCAAGCTAGCTAAAGCTAACTCAAGCTAACTCAAGCTAACTCAAGCTAGCTCAAGCTAACTCAAGCTAGTTCAAGCTAACTCAAGCTAGCTAAAGCTAACTCAAGCTAACTCAAGCTAACTCAAGCTAACTCAAGCTAGCTAAAGCTAACTCAAGCTAACTCAAGCTAACCCGAGCTAACTCAAGCTAGCTCAAGCTAACCCAAGCTAGCTAAAGCTAACTCAAGCTAACTCAAGCTAACTAAAGCTAGTTCAAGCTAACTCAAGCTAGCTAAAGCTAACTCAAGCTAACTCAAGCTAACTCAAGCTAGCTCAAGCTAACTCAAGCTAGTTCAAGCTAACTCAAGCTAGCTAAAGCTAACTCAAGCTAACTCAAGCTAACTCAAGCTAACTCAAGCTAGCTAAAGCTAACTCAAGCTAACTCAAGCTAACCCGAGCTAACTCAAGCTAGCTCAAGCTAACCCAAGCTAGCTAAAGCTAACTCAAGCTAACTCAAGCTAATTCAAGCTAACTCAAGCTAACTCAAGCTAACTCAAGCTAACTCAAGCTAGCTAAAGCTAACTCAAGCTAACTCAAGCTAACTCAAGCTAACCCGAGCTAACTCAAGCTAACTCAAGGTAGCTAAAGCTAGTTCAAGCTAACTCAAGCTAGCTAAAGCTAAGACAAGCTAACTCAAGCTAACTCAAGCTAACTCAAGCTAACTCAAGCTAACTCAAGCTAACTCAAGCTAGCTAAAGCTAACTCAAGCTAACTCAAGCTAACTCAAGCTAACCCGAGCTAACTCAAGCTAACTCAAGGTAGCTAAAGCTAGTTCAAGCTAACTCAAGCTAGCTAAAGCTAAGACAAGCTAACTCAAGCTAACTCAAGCTAACTCAAGCTAACTCAAGCTAACTAAAGCTAGTTCAAGCTAACTCAAGCTAGCTAAAGCTAACTCAAGCTAACTCAAGCTAACTCAAGCTAGCTCAAGCTAACTCAAGCTAGTTCAAGCTAACTCAAGCTAGCTAAAGCTAACTCAAGCTAACTCAAGCTAACTCAAGCTAACTCAAGCTAGCTAAAGCTAACTCAAGCTAACTCAAGCTAACCCGAGCTAACTCAAGCTAGCTCAAGCTAACCCAAGCTAGCTAAAGCTAACTCAAGCTAACTCAAGCTAATTCAAGCTAACTCAAGCTAACTCAAGCTAACTCAAGCTAACTCAAGCTAGCTAAAGCTAACTCAAGCTAACTCAAGCTAACTCAAGCTAACCCGAGCTAACTCAAGCTAACTCAAGGTAGCTAAAGCTAGTTCAAGCTAACTCAAGCTAGCTAAAGCTAAGACAAGCTAACTCAAGCTAACTCAAGCTAACTCAAGCTAACTCAAGCTAACTCAAGCTAACTCAAGCTAGTTCAAGCTAACTCAAGCTAACTCAAGCTAACTCAAGCTAGCTAAAGCTAACTCAAGCTAACTCAAGCTAACTCAAGCTAACCCGAGCTAACTCAAGCTAACTCAAGGTAGCTAAAGCTAGTTCAAGCTAGCTCAAGCTAGCTAAAGCTAAGACAAGCTAACTCAAGCTAACTCAAGCTAACTCAAGCTAACTCAAGCTAGTTCAAGCTAACTCAAGCTAGCTAAAGCTAACTCAAGCTAACTCAAGCTAACTCAAGCTAGCTCAAGCTAACTCAAGCTAGTTCAAGCTAACTCAAGCTAGCTAAAGCTAACTCAAGCTAACTCAAGCTAACTCAAGCTAGCTCAAGCTAACTCAAGCTAACTCAAGCTAACTCAAGCTAACCCGAGCTAACTCAAGCTAACTCAAGGTAGCTAAAGCTAGTTCAAGCTAGCTCAAGCTAGCTAAAGCTAAGACAAGCTAACTCAAGCTAACTCAAGCTAACTCAAGCTAACTCAAGCTAGTTCAAGCTAACTCAAGCTAGCTAAAGCTAACTCAAGCTAACTCAAGCTAACTCAAGCTAGCTCAAGCTAACTCAAGCTAGTTCAAGCTAACTCAAGCTAGCTAAAGCTAACTCAAGCTAACTCAAGCTAACTCAAGCTAGCTCAAGCTAACTCAAGCTAGTTCAAGCTAACTCAAGCTAGCTAAAGCTAACTCAAGCTAACTCAAGCTAACTCAAGCTAACTCAAGCTAGCTAAAGCTAACTCAAGCTAACTCAAGCTAACCCGAGCTAACTCAAGCTAGCTCAAGCTAACCCAAGCTAGCTAAAGCTAACTCAAGCTAACTCAAGCTAATTCAAGCTAACTCAAGCTAACTCAAGCTAACTCAAGCTAACTCAAGCTAGCTAAAGCTAACTCAAGCTAACTCAAGCTAACTCAAGCTAACCCGAGCTAACTCAAGCTAACTCAAGGTAGCTAAAGCTAGTTCAAGCTAACTCAAGCTAGCTAAAGCTAAGACAAGCTAACTCAAGCTAACTCAAGCTAACTCAAGCTAACTCAAGCTAACTCAAGCTAGTTCAAGCTAACTCAAGCTAACTCAAGCTAACTCAAGCTAGCTAAAGCTAACTCAAGCTAACTCAAGCTAACTCAAGCTAACCCGAGCTAACTCAAGCTAACTCAAGGTAGCTAAAGCTAGTTCAAGCTAGCTCAAGCTAGCTAAAGCTAAGACAAGCTAACTCAAGCTAACTCAAGCTAACTCAAGCTAGTTCAAGCTAACTCAAGCTAGCTAAAGCTAACTCAAGCTAACTCAAGCTAACTCAAGCTAGCTCAAGCTAACTCAAGCTAGTTCAAGCTAACTCAAGCTAGCTAAAGCTAACTCAAGCTAACTCAAGCTAACTCAAGCTAACTCAAGCTAGCTAAAGCTAACTCAAGCTAACTCAAGCTAACCCGAGCTAACTCAAGCTAGCTCAAGCTAACCCAAGCTAGCTAAAGCTAACTCAAGCTAACTCAAGCTAATTCAAGCTAACTCAAGCTAACTCAAGCTAACTCAAGCTAACTCAAGCTAGCTAAAGCTAACTCAAGCTAACTCAAGCTAACTCAAGCTAACCCGAGCTAACTCAAGCTAACTCAAGGTAGCTAAAGCTAGTTCAAGCTAACTCAAGCTAGCTAAAGCTAAGACAAGCTAACTCAAGCTAACTCAAGCTAACTCAAGCTAACTCAAGCTAACTCAAGCTAACTCAAGCTAGTTCAAGCTAACTCAAGCTAACTCAAGCTAACTCAAGCTAGCTAAAGCTAACTCAAGCTAACTCAAGCTAACTCAAGCTAACCCGAGCTAACTCAAGCTAACTCAAGGTAGCTAAAGCTAGTTCAAGCTAACTCAAGCTAGCTAAAGCTAAGACAAGCTAACTCAAGCTAACTCAAGCTAACTCAAGCTAACTCAAGCTAACTAAAGCTAGTTCAAGCTAACTCAAGCTAGCTAAAGCTAACTCAAGCTAACTCAAGCTAACTCAAGCTAGCTCAAGCTAACTCAAGCTAGTTCAAGCTAACTCAAGCTAGCTAAAGCTAACTCAAGCTAACTCAAGCTAACTCAAGCTAACTCAAGCTAGCTAAAGCTAACTCAAGCTAACTCAAGCTAACCCGAGCTAACTCAAGCTAGCTCAAGCTAACCCAAGCTAGCTAAAGCTAACTCAAGCTAACTCAAGCTAATTCAAGCTAACTCAAGCTAACTCAAGCTAACTCAAGCTAACTCAAGCTAGCTAAAGCTAACTCAAGCTAACTCAAGCTAACTCAAGCTAACCCGAGCTAACTCAAGCTAACTCAAGGTAGCTAAAGCTAGTTCAAGCTAACTCAAGCTAGCTAAAGCTAAGACAAGCTAACTCAAGCTAACTCAAGCTAACTCAAGCTAACTCAAGCTAACTCAAGCTAGTTCAAGCTAACTTAATGAAGTTAACCCAAGCTAACTTGGGTTAATGAAGTCAAACTCAAGCTAACCCGAGCTAACTCAAGCTAGCTCAAGCTAACTCAAGCTAGTTCAAGCTAACTCAAGCTAGCTAAAGCTAACTCAAGCTAACTCAAGCTAACTCAAGCTAGCTCAAGCTAACTCAAGCTAACTCAAGCTAACTCAAGCTAACCCGAGCTAACTCAAGCTAACTCAAGGTAGCTAAAGCTAGTTCAAGCTAGCTCAAGCTAGCTAAAGCTAAGACAAGCTAACTCAAGCTAACTCAAGCTAACTCAAGCTAACTCAAGCTAGTTCAAGCTAACTCAAGCTAGCTAAAGCTAACTCAAGCTAACTCAAGCTAACTCAAGCTAGCTCAAGCTAACTCAAGCTAGTTCAAGCTAACTCAAGCTAGCTAAAGCTAACTCAAGCTAACTCAAGCTAACTCAAGCTAGCTCAAGCTAACTCAAGCTAGTTCAAGCTAACTCAAGCTAGCTAAAGCTAACTCAAGCTAACTCAAGCTAACTCAAGCTAACTCAAGCTAGCTAAAGCTAACTCAAGCTAACTCAAGCTAACCCGAGCTAACTCAAGCTAGCTCAAGCTAACCCAAGCTAGCTAAAGCTAACTCAAGCTAACTCAAGCTAATTCAAGCTAACTCAAGCTAACTCAAGCTAACTCAAGCTAACTCAAGCTAGCTAAAGCTAACTCAAGCTAACTCAAGCTAACTCAAGCTAACCCGAGCTAACTCAAGCTAACTCAAGGTAGCTAAAGCTAGTTCAAGCTAACTCAAGCTAGCTAAAGCTAAGACAAGCTAACTCAAGCTAACTCAAGCTAACTCAAGCTAACTCAAGCTAACTCAAGCTAGTTCAAGCTAACTCAAGCTAACTCAAGCTAACTCAAGCTAGCTAAAGCTAACTCAAGCTAACTCAAGCTAACTCAAGCTAACCCGAGCTAACTCAAGCTAACTCAAGGTAGCTAAAGCTAGTTCAAGCTAGCTCAAGCTAGCTAAAGCTAAGACAAGCTAACTCAAGCTAACTCAAGCTAACTCAAGCTAGTTCAAGCTAACTCAAGCTAGCTAAAGCTAACTCAAGCTAACTCAAGCTAACTCAAGCTAGCTCAAGCTAACTCAAGCTAGTTCAAGCTAACTCAAGCTAGCTAAAGCTAACTCAAGCTAACTCAAGCTAACTCAAGCTAACTCAAGCTAGCTAAAGCTAACTCAAGCTAACTCAAGCTAACCCGAGCTAACTCAAGCTAGCTCAAGCTAACCCAAGCTAGCTAAAGCTAACTCAAGCTAACTCAAGCTAATTCAAGCTAACTCAAGCTAACTCAAGCTAACTCAAGCTAACTCAAGCTAGCTAAAGCTAACTCAAGCTAACTCAAGCTAACTCAAGCTAACCCGAGCTAACTCAAGCTAACTCAAGGTAGCTAAAGCTAGTTCAAGCTAACTCAAGCTAGCTAAAGCTAAGACAAGCTAACTCAAGCTAACTCAAGCTAACTCAAGCTAACTCAAGCTAACTCAAGCTAACTCAAGCTAGTTCAAGCTAACTCAAGCTAACTCAAGCTAACTCAAGCTAGCTAAAGCTAACTCAAGCTAACTCAAGCTAACTCAAGCTAACCCGAGCTAACTCAAGCTAACTCAAGGTAGCTAAAGCTAGTTCAAGCTAACTCAAGCTAGCTAAAGCTAAGACAAGCTAACTCAAGCTAACTCAAGCTAACTCAAGCTAACTCAAGCTAACTAAAGCTAGTTCAAGCTAACTCAAGCTAGCTAAAGCTAACTCAAGCTAACTCAAGCTAACTCAAGCTAGCTCAAGCTAACTCAAGCTAGTTCAAGCTAACTCAAGCTAGCTAAAGCTAACTCAAGCTAACTCAAGCTAACTCAAGCTAACTCAAGCTAGCTAAAGCTAACTCAAGCTAACTCAAGCTAACCCGAGCTAACTCAAGCTAGCTCAAGCTAACCCAAGCTAGCTAAAGCTAACTCAAGCTAACTCAAGCTAATTCAAGCTAACTCAAGCTAACTCAAGCTAACTCAAGCTAACTCAAGCTAGCTAAAGCTAACTCAAGCTAACTCAAGCTAACTCAAGCTAACCCGAGCTAACTCAAGCTAACTCAAGGTAGCTAAAGCTAGTTCAAGCTAACTCAAGCTAGCTAAAGCTAAGACAAGCTAACTCAAGCTAACTCAAGCTAACTCAAGCTAACTCAAGCTAACTCAAGCTAGTTCAAGCTAACTTAATGAAGTTAACCCAAGCTAACTTGGGTTAATGAAGTCAAACTCAAGCTAACCCGAGCTAACTCAAGCTAACTCAAGCTAATTCAAGCTAACTCAAGCTAACTCAAGCTAATTCAAGCTAACTCAAGCTAATTCAAGCTAACTCAAGCTAGCTCAAGCTAACTCAAGCTAACCCAAGCTAACTTAAGCTAGCTTAAGCTAATTAAAGCTAATTAAAGCTAACTCAAGCTAACCCAAGCTAACTTAAGCTAGCTCTAGCTGGCTGCCACTGTTAGGCCATTTGGGAGCGCTTTTCTCGCACTCTGATTGGCTGCCACTGTTAGGCCATTTGGGAGCGCTTTTCTCGCACTCTGATTGGCTGCCACTGTTAGGCCATTTGGGAGCGCTTTTCTCGCACTCTGATTGGCTGCCACTGTTAGGCCATTTGGGAGCGCTTTTCTCGCACTCTGATTGGCTGCCACTGTTAGGCCATTTGGGAGCGCTTTTCTCGCACTCTGATTGGCTGCCACTGTTAGGCCATTTGGGAGCGCTTTTCTCGCACTCTGATTGGCTGCCACTGTTAGGCCATTTGGGAGCGCTTTTCTCGCACTCTGATTGGCTGCCACTGTTAGGCCATTTGGGAGCGCTTTTCTCGCACTCTGATTGGCTGCCACTGTTAGGCCATTTGGGAGCGCTTTTCTCGCACTCTGATTGGCTGCCACTGTTAGGCCATTTGGGAGCGCTTTTCTCGCACTCTGATTGGCTGCCACTGTTAGGCCATTTGGGAGCGCTTTTCTCGCACTCTGATTGGCTGCCACTGTTAGGCCATTTGGGAGCGCTTTTCTCGCACTCTGATTGGCTGCCACTGTTAGGCCATTTGGGAGCGCTTTTCTCGCACTCTGATTGGCTGCCACTGTTAGGCCATTTGGGAGCGCTTTTCTCGCACTCTGATTGGCTGCCACTGTTAGGCCATTTGGGAGCGCTTTTCTCGCACTCTGATTGGCTGCCACTGTTAGGCCATTTGGGAGCGCTTTTCTCGCACTCTGATTGGCTGCCACTGTTAGGCCATTTGGGAGCGCTTTTCTCGCACTCTGATTGGCTGCCACTGTTAGGCCATTTGGGAGCGCTTTTCTCGCACTCTGATTGGCTGCCACTGTTAGGCCATTTG
>NW_027449902.1:12500-13737 GCF_964194025.1 Convolutriloba macropyga
CTTTCAAACAACTCTACTCATAGGAATGAGCCATTATGACTGGTATCGAAAATGACCTTTACAGGATTTTCACCTTCTTTGATGCTACTTTCCAGTAGACATCAGGACAAATTCACCAGTCTAGCATCAAACCATACCGGACACCGAGAAATGTTGCCATTTCTCTTCCCGATGAGCTTTTCCCTGTTCATTCGCCATTACTAAGGGATTCTCAGTTGATTTCTTTTCCTCCCCTTACTGATATGCTTAAGTTAAGGGGGTTCTCTCGCCCAATTCAGGTTATGTAGTTGATTGTCTCTTAATTGGTTCACTGACCAATATGAGACAGAAACCGATTCAGCAGTTTTGTTCGCTACTACTATCAAACACAGGTCGAAGTTTCCATTCAGTCATTAATTCCAACTTTCAAATGTTGTTGTTTCAGCTTTCGCTTACTAGAAGCAACATAATACTCGCTGCAATACAGACCTCGGGAAACCCTCACCGTGAATAAGGTTCACTCACATATTTCACTACATTTTGCGTGGGATTGGAGATGAGGCTACTCGTTCTTGCTCAGTACTAGGCTGAAAATTAACGAAACTTCGTTACAAACGTTCACATGTTGATGTTTCCGCTTTCGCGTACTCGAAACAACATAATACTAGTCTTTGTAATTTAGTTTCATAATTTCAAACTGTTCTCATGCAGAATTTTTGCTCATTCTTATCCCAAATTTTGACCTGGCTACTAGTTACACTCCTTGTACTTATTGCAAAATGACCACAAATTTCAACAGCTTTCACATGTTGCTGTTTCGGCTTTCGCTTACTACAGTCAACATAATACTCGTTGCAAAATAAGTGCTCGGCATCTGCAATTTTCCAAAGACGAAGTTTCGCCAGTTCAATTTTCGCTCGCCAATTATGGCTACTAATTCACACGGTACTGAGCTCAACAACATTAAATTTGTTCAGCAAGACTTTCACATGTTGATGTTTTGGCTTTCGCCTACTAGAAGCAACATAATACTCGTCTTGTTAGCTCATTCAATGAGAATAGCTTTTCCCGTTGAGAATTTTTGCCTTCAATTGGCGTTGTAGTGAGTTTGGCTACTCAGATCACCAAATACTTGTGACAATTCGAACCAGAAATGTTTTCAATTTTCACATGCTGATGTTTCGGATTCAACCTACTAGAAGCAGCATAATACTTGTATTCAACAATTTCTGTATCAAATCCCAGTTTTCTCTGGTGC
>NW_027449903.1:0-11308 GCF_964194025.1 Convolutriloba macropyga
TAAACATTATTTACCAACATTTACCATCATCTCGCTTCTAAATGGCTCTACGAATGGAGAGCACAAACTGACCTAACGTTTAGAAGGATCCGCGTTTTCTCCCTGAGAAAACGCGGATAAACAAACTATTTGAAAAAATAACTTAATTAATTTTCCCTTGCGTAGTTTCTATTTACTGATTACAGCAAAGCACACATATATACATTGGTTAACAATTAGTATTTTTTCAAAATCAACTTTTAGTTCAAAACAGACTTCCAAACAAAAAATTGCATCAATTACGGATTACAAATTTATGGCAATTATTAAAACACAGCAGTTTTATATAACTCATTACATGGCTCATCGCTTTTGTGTTGCATAAATCATGATTTGTGTTGCATAATGAGAACATCTGAAAATCCATGCATTGTAGGGAAAATATTGCTGAGGGAAACAAGCATGAACAAACTGCATGGTGAAACATAAATGGGATGGTGAAATGCTAACGAACAAGTAATTTCAATTTAAAAGATTTGTCAAGAAATGGAGCTTAAAATATGATTATATTATGTTCAAATCCAAGTTAACTAGAACAGTCCTAAGATTTGAATGAGTTCAAACACTTTCTCCGAGATGTTCTTACCTTGAATTCTATATAGAAGAGGACCAAAAACATAACGATAGAAAAAAATTGAATTGATTGCACTAGTCCTGAGCTACTTAACGCATTTCTTTGCTCCTGGTACGTTTTTGCCTTAAATCGTAAAAACGAAGAAAGCCAAAAACATATCAGAGGCAAAAGAAAATGCATAACTGTCATCTCTTTATTTGTGATATGTAAAAAGTCTTTGAATATTGGCAAAGCTTTGTTTCAAAGACCTTCTAATCTTAAATAGAGACTCTGCGGTGTATGTACGAGAAACTATTTGGCAGCAACAAAAAATGGATCGAAAAAAATGAACACTGAACACACCAGTACTCCTTTTTTCGACTTTATCAACTTTGTACCCTTTAATTTCTTCGCTTCGAATGATAGGAAGGAAGATATGTATTTAATAACACTTCTTTTTGCATATATCAGTTGTTCTTGTATTTTTTCCATTGAGATGTTCTCAACCTGAACAGTACGGACGAAGGAACAATTTTAAAAAATCCGGACTGATAAGTACCACATAAGCACTAAAACCTAACGGAGTTCTAATGGAATTAGGAGCAGATGAAATTCCGTAGGTAACAAATTGGTGACAGTAGAGAATGTACTCTAGTTGAGGATTGTTTCGTTGTCAGAAGTACAGTATGAATGCGAGCTTTAATCGTAAAACTGGAGGAAGTTCAATTTCGTTTAAATGTTGCATGTATTCGAATCAAACATTAGGCTCACAGATTATTAGACAATGGAGCAAACGAAATTTATCTTTTCTACTTGGCTTAAGTCAAAGAATTTTTTCACATAATAATTTGCCACCTTGAACCGTAAACACGAAGGAAGGTGATTTTTTGTCAACTGATTCTTTGCAAAACTTTTTTATTCAACAAATAAACTAAAAACGAATGCTTGTCAGAAGTTATTTTAACACATTGGAAATGAGTACTTCAATAAAATTCCGAACATAATAATGAACTGAGAAGAATTCATCAAATTCAACTGAAAAACGTGGGAGGGTGAATTTTTTCCAATTTCTTTGTATGGAAGAAATTTGCAGACCACAAAAGATTCAAACAGAGAGAGGCTAATTTTAGTTGTCTCTTTTTTCTTTGTTAATTGATGGACAAGTTTCTATCTTAAATCGTAAATACGAAGTAAGACTTTTTCAGCCATGAAAATTATGCTACATTGTCATACATTGATTATTCAATTTTCACCGTTGTTTTGTTAATTAATTTGCCACCTTGAATCGTAAACACGAAGGAAGGTGACTTTTTCGCAACGGAAACTTTGAGGAAGATTATACTAAACAAATAATTCAAAAAATGCTTGTGAACGGTTATTGTAAAACATGGAATTGGGCACATCAATAAATTTTCGCAAGTAATACTGAACTGAAATGAGGACATTAGATTGAACTCAAAAACGGAGGAACGTGAATTTCTTCGGATTTGAGTTTATGGAAGATTTTGTAGACCATCTAAAAGATTCAAACAGAAAAAGACCAAATTTAGTTGACTCTTTTTGCTTTGTTTTCTGATAGGCAAGTTTCTATCTTAAATCGTAAAAACGAAGTAAGATTTATTCTGTTAATAAAAAGGGTGCCGCAATATCATGCATTGTTTTATGAATATTTGCTTATATATGTAACTTAATTTGACACCTTGAATCGTAAACACGAAGGAAGGTGATTTCATGAAAGCTTTTACTCAGCAATTAAAGAAAAAACAAATGCTTGACGGCAGTTATTTTAAAATTTTGAAAATTAGTGCATCAAAAAAATTCGAGTCTAATAATGAACTGAAATAGTGTCATAATTTAACTTAAAAATGGATGATGAGTTTCTTTCGAATCAATTGTATGGAAGACTTTGTAGACCATCTAAAAATTTTAAACAGAAAATGGCCAGTTTTATTTGCCTCCATTTGATCTGTTTATTGATAGGCAAGTTTCCACCTTAAATTGTAAAAACGAAGTAAGATTATTTTCAGTCATGAAAAGTGCCACATTGTCATACATAGTTTTCTCAAAATTCGCTTTCATTTTACAAATTAATTTGACACCTTGAATCGTAAACACGAAGGAAGGTGAATCAAATGCGAGGATTGGCACGAATTGAGGTGATGCAAAGAAATTTGGGTCATTGAATTTGAATTGAGGAAGAATTTCTTTCACAAATGCAGCGACATTCAAGTTTTCGTGTTTATAATCTATGGCCTATGATTCTTGGTTCATCTCGTTTTGGTTTGGTTCTTCTCGCCTTACAACTCGGCCGCATAGACACATCTTGATATGGTTCAAATCTCTCAAGGCGAACAGACAATAGTTCTTCAGCATTTCGTAGCTATAGTCAGTGGTTCTTATGACGTTTTTCAAAGTCAAAAGCACGAACTGCCTTTCCCTTGAGTTTCTGAAATTCCAGAAGAAGAAGCCTACTGCCCAAGGCTGATTAGTTCTTATCTCATTACTGATGCATTCATTGATTGAATTGAGTGTTCGAAGAGCCTCTGACAAACTGTCATCAGTTTCGCCAGCATAAAAGATGTTGAACACCATACTTCGGATACTTACCATCAAATACACGTAGCCATTAGGGGTTTTTGGTACGTCAAAGTGGTTTCTCAGGTATTTAGGCCCCTCAATTGGAACACGAACTTGTGAAGTTGCAGCTTGCCGCAGCTGAAGAAAGAACTGGAAAAGGCGCTCTTCCGCTAAACTACGTTTACTAAGGATGTCACGAATCGCATCTAAGGTTTCGGGTTTAAGACCTACGAAAAAGAGTTGTCGTAAGTACTTCACACGACTAACGATGACATAGAACTGAGATACTAGCCATAAGGCGAATTTACGTTCATTTTTTGAGAGAGCTGTTGCTAGTTTTACAAAAGTATCACCCATAAGTCTGTGAACTGTAAGCGAAACGTAATTTACCACAGGAAATTGCGTACGACGAATGGAGCTCCGTTTGAAGGCTTGCACGTAACCAGGTGTTTTGCTTAATGTTATTTTACGCCAGAAAAGAAAATCGCCGTTGTCCAAAGCTTCCTCGGTAACAGATTCCAAATTGGGAGCAACGTATACCTGGATTGCATTCGCACGTACTGAGTTATAGTCCAATACACAGAGTTGGCCCTGCTGAATATGATCAAGGTTCTGGGTAGCTCTGAGGACACAGCTTGGGTAGAATATTATTTTTTCATACTCATTGACATTTTTGTTCAAATGGATGGTAGCCTTTCTAGTACAAGGTCTCCAAGAATGACTTCCTTCAATTGATACCTGGTCCTCTGCTTTCGAATACTGGAACTGCAAAGTTCTGCTTTCAATCATTGCGCAATGCTTTTCAAAAGCTTCTATTTCAGCCGCACGTTTTCCGAAGACTTTCATTATCATTCGATCCCTTATGTCTTGCCAGTCATCGACAAAATTGCACTCGGCTGAAATAATTTCAATGATACGCTCAATGTCTGAATTTTCAACAGGTCGTTTTTCTAACAAGCACAGAAGCTCCTGGCCTAAAGGATCAACCATTCGAACGAATTCCTGCAAAAAATGGAAATCAAAGTTGAACAGGAAGGAGCATGCCTCAAATATGTTGTAGCCCGAGATGTTGGGGAGCTGACAACAGTCTCCGTTTGCTATTAACATTACTCCCCCAAATGAATCGCTGTTGTCTTTGAGTTGTCTGAAGATGAGGTCAACTGCGGTCCAAGTTTCTGCGTTGATGAGGCTTATTTCTTCGACCAGCAAAACTTGAAGTCTTGTTAGTAAAGTTCTACGCTTGTGATCATGGCTAAGTCTAACAAGGGCTTCATTGGCTAGGGATTCTGCATTTAAGTTTTTAGTGGAAATTCTAAACAAGCGGTGAATATGCTCACCATAGAGTTGAACAGCTCTTCTTGATGGCAAACTTGTTATATAAGAGAGAAGTCCGTTACACAATGCATGGGAGAGAACAACACCGGAGAGATGAGTTTTTCCTGTCCCTGGTCTGCCAAGAATTATCTGATGTCTTACTGCTCTAGATGACGAAAACTTTTCAATAATTGAACCAATAATTTTACGGAGTACACCCTGTTGTTCAATGAAGGATTCAACTAACTGACCCTGCATTAATGGAACTTCTGGTTCCCAATAGTTGTGATTTTCTAAAGGATTGGACGGCAGATTTGGTAAGCCCAATTCTCTAATTCTACGGCTCATCCCAACCTGAGTTTCTTTTATATAGTTTTGAACTTCATTGGCAATTTCATTATGCATGTCAGAAATAAGAACAATTGGAACGCTAAATGTTTCCGTGTTCTCAACTTTCAACAGCCTGCTAAAGGCATCTTTAGCTGAGAACAGCTTGGCTGTGAATGTCAACACACCGCCTGGAAGAATTATCAATTCCTCAAGTACGTATTTTTTTAGGAGTTTCAAAACATCAGATATGTCGAAACATTGTTTGTCTTCTATGATTCTGGCATGTTTGTAACTGTCTAGCAGCTCAGTGCTACTGAACAAATCCAGTTCCGTTTCAAAAAGTCCAAACCTGAGAAGGAAAGAGACTAGAAAGTCAATTGTATCACAAGGAGGAACAGACCTGAAGACAATTTCTGGAAGTAAATTTTTGGACGTGCTAGTTTCAAGGATATGATATTCCAAGTTGTTATTTAAGCATCTATCGATAAAGGCTGCGCGCTCAACATCATACCCCTCCGAGTTATCAATTATTGATTTTAAACAATTCCGAAGCGCAGATAAAGCTTTTGGATGCACTTTTACAGTAGATCCACGGCAACTAATCCAAGGTGACGGTTGGCCGGACGAATAAATTTCAACAAGTCGATCGGCAGAATGTTCATTGCGAGAAACAGAAAACCATTGACTATAGCATTTGACACTTTTAATGCAAAGCAGCTCTGGTGGCCTTAAACTGAATTGAGACATATTGTCTAAGGTTTCGTTAGATTCTCTTATATCTGCCACGAGTATCTGCTGATTTCGCGTTAACTTTCTCCAGAGAGGAAGATTACTAACGTAGTTCCGAAAATTCAGGCGACTCAAACCATCAGTGTTAAATGGAGGTCTGTCTCGGGATTGGACGAAACGTTTCTCGGGTGGCACGTTTTGTATGTGTTTAAAGTTCATATTAGTGATTACATAAGGCTCACCGAGACTCCAAAACACACTTTCTGTAATAGCCAAGAGTTGGCACCGCACAGCTTCAGTCTTTTTGTTTTTGTCCTTCTCATGTTGTAATGAAAATTTGACAGTTGCGAGACTCTTGTTTTGAATCCCGTCGTTGCGTAACCGAAAACTTTTTCCTGAAGTTCCACTGCGGATTGTGCCATCTGCATGTTCTTCCGGTTTTGCAGCGTAACTTGAGAGATAACTACTAGAGAACCGAGGAGTAGTTCTTAGCAAGTTAACACTCGATTCAGTCAAAGCAAAAAGTAAGGAACACGTTGGCAGGATGTGTTCACTTGCAGATGCAGCATACATATATTTTTCGCAACGCAGAGGTTCAGCAACTTCCAACTCACGAAACATGTTAATTTCAGCAAGTCCCAATACCTCAAGCAAATTCAGTGCTTCTGGAGAGTACTGTTGCTGGATTTTTAGTTTCCAGTGATGATGTGATTGTGGGTACGCCGGTGTTCTACAAATAACATTGCCTTCAACGTCCTTACGTTTTTGGCAGCGATAACCACCCTTCTGACAGTCGTGAGTGTGAATCTTCACCATGCGTTCAAAGAGCTCGAATACATTTTCGGAAGTCACAAGTTTCAAGTTGGTTTCACATAAATCATTTAATGACTGGAATATGTTTTTTTCTGAGCATTGAATTAGATCATCGATATCGTAGGTTCCCGGCTCGACCCACAACAAAATATGGTAATGCGGAAGATTTCCCGTGGTTGATTGAAATTCTGCCCGACCCCATATTTTGTGAACTTTTCCGAGAATATTTTCAGAGGAATTCAAAATGAGATCAAAGAAATATTGCACGCTGCGACTCCAGCATCGCAACATGGTGGACATGTAGCTTGCAAACGCACTTTTTCTAATTTCGTCTGAGGAATTGCCATAAAAGTGAGTTATTGCATTCCACAGCTGTGACAACGCTGGATGTTGGCGCTGGTTACATGTTATTGTCAAGAAGAACGTAACTGGTGAACTCGCTATAGCTGAGGCCAATTGTCTCACACATTGCTCGGTGTCGTTGGTGATTGATGTCAGACACCGATTAAATAATTTTGACTGCTGGTTGTACAACTTGAGTGACTGAATACCACGTTGGAAGAAGACTTTGGAGTGACTATTGCTGAGTTGCAAGTTCATGAGACAGTCGGTAGCGAACTGAATATAAGAGTGATTAGAAGATGTCAACAATGATATGTCAGTCAACCTAATTCTAATATGTTCGAGCAGGCTTGCAAATCCGAATGAAGAACACTGTTTTCCCGAAGAATAAAGAAAAAACGGTAATGCTCCTGGCGAACTTCCATCATCCAACTGCTTGTAGAATATTGACGGGAAAATCAAAGCTTCTGGTTGTAGAAGCGAAATTGACGATTTACAGAATCTAGCCGTGAAACATTGCATGAAGCGACGAAATCTGAGATTGCTGTTCACTGGTGAACGAGGTCGATTTAGAACAGCCAGAAAAATATTGAACAGGAGCTGAATTGGCAGGTACTCTAAATCATTATTTGTGTTTGTTTCTATTGGAAGAAACTGTTCTCCAGCATCTGTGTCCAAGTTCGTTAATCCATATTGATTGTCTGCGCAAGTTGGACCCAAAAACATGAAATCTTCCATGCTCTCATCAACTAATTGGTCAAACTCACTGGTTTCTTCAGTGTCACTGCACTCAGACTGTAAATGCGGAAGAGAATCAATTTCATTTTTGTTGATTTGTGCCTTAATTTTCGGCCAAACACTAGTTCTGTCTACATCGACGTAATGTTTTTTACACAACGAAATGGAGCAGTTTTTACTTGGACATCTCCATTTACGTAAGTTTTTGCATTTTAGAGCTACGCATTTGAATCCACTGTCTTTACAATCACAGCACAAGGACAAATTGTGCGCGGGACACTTATTTTTCTCCTGTCCACTGAATAAGTTTATTAGACCAGTCGGAATTTCGGGTATTTTCGTGTAAATTACTAATCTATATTTTTTGGGAGCCATATGATAAACAATACTTTTAACAGCGTGGGTTGCTCCAGATGTCATATTGAGCTGGACTGTGGTCGGTGTAGGGAGTGTTCTGAACAAGCAAACGTTATAGCTTTTCGCACATGGGTTGTTCTCAATGGCTTTTATTTGGAAACCAGTTGGTGGAGAGAAAATTTGATCAGACCTTTTGGAAGACCGCTCTAAAAGCAACAATAGAACTTTCTGATAGGGTAGAGGTTCCCAAGCCGATACGTCTTCAAATCTAGTCAACACTTCTATTTCATCAATTGTACTACCGAGCGCCCGCCAGTTGTAGGAAAAAGATCTTGCGTTGCTTTCACCCAGCGCTTCAATAAATTTGTCATAATCTTGCTGTGTTGGTCTTCTAGAGCAAAGCAGGTTTTTTAACTCAACTCCTACTGGTGAGTAGTTTTCTATTATGCAGTTAGACAACTCGGCAATTGATTTGAAGAGCAGAATGACAAGACTGATGAAATAGCTGTGAATTTGCAATTTTTTCTGTACAAGTGGTACTCGTAACTGGTTGTCTCCAGTGCAGTCTGCGATATAATGTTTTAAAGTCGACTCATTTTGAGATGTATTTTTATCACTTTCAGTTTTCAACCTCTTTATGGTATCCATCGGGATGTATGTTGCGGTTTCAAGACAATTCTCCAAACGTTCGTCAGTGATCACGGCTTCGCCTTTGAAACCGTCAATGTCTTCTTTTGTTAGTTTAAACTCCTCTGCAACATGAGTCATTGTTTCAACAGAGTCTAATCGATTCAGTAAAAAAGTTCCTTCGAGAGCGGGTAACAGAAAATCGCTTTTCACTGCCATGTTTCTGTTTTGATGAATTGCGAGGCAACCAACACCCGACTGTCCACCAACCGATTTGGACATTGTAAATGTATGTGAAAATTCTCCAAGTTTCGTCGGCTTAACTCCGCGAAGCGATGGAACGAGTGGAGCTAGACGATCGGAATAGCAGTGGCTGAGATTGCCTACAACAGGATGGTTCGGAACGTGAACTACTTTGTCTTTGCTTCCTTTTTCGTGGGTTTCGCATGTTGCCAAGCAGAGACCCACATCACTCACCACTAAAGATGGTCGGCACTTAAAAACCAGATTCTTGTCACGATATGTCAGATAATCAGATCTGATGCACCTCAAGTTAAGACGCCAGTTAGCACGGAATGCAACGAAATCTTTAACCAAGTAATTTAAAAGGTGATGAATAGGAATACATCCAGCCCGATCAAGGAACTCGGATGCACCACAAAAACATTCAACAGAGGGCAATGAATACATAAGCATTGCCTTCTTATAATCGTTAACTCTGTATTGTTTAATGAGTTTTTCATGTTCCAAAATGTCTCGCGTAATGTCCTGGAAGAGGTCATCATTTTCTGTCGCGGTACTGAATGCATGAGAAGGCCACGACGCTTTGATTTGTAAAGGGAACTTACTGAACAGCAACAGCGTTTCCTCCTGCTTGATGTCAAAACATAGTGTGTACAGTACACTGGGCCACGCATGTTTCCATTTTGGGTCTGTAGATTTAATATAGTTGAGACAATCTTCGCATACGTTGCAGTTTGAATCGGATATGGTATCGCCAAACTTTCGTTTGACAGATTCATGAACAGGGATGGTTTCTAATTGGAGCGGATACCAAATTGTGGACACGCGATGACACTTGCTACAAGCTGGTGATTCCGGTTCTCTCTCCTTTTGTGTAAACACGCCTTTTGCAAAATCAACAGAGGCATTAGAATGTTGCACGCCATGACCTATCAGTGACTGAAAAAGGCCAGTATTTACATGCTCAAACGATGAGGTACTTGTTAAAGTCTCGGCTACTTCTACATGTACCTTGTCATTTGTTTTTCTCTCTTTGGAAACGTTGCACTCGAGAAGGCTAGTAGAAACTCGTTTCCGACTACCTTCTCCAGTGAACTGCCGACCGCTGAGTGGAACAGTGCTGATATGAAGAGTTGCAGTGGAAGAACGAAAACAAATCGAAGCTATGGGCTCCCAGTGGCTGCCCCAGTTTAAAAGGAACACGCTTTTGGCGTTAATTTCGTCTGGACAAGAATAAACAACCCATTGGTCAATGGAAACAATAAATACAAAAATTTTGAAATTAAATAACCAAGAAAAAACACTGAGCTCCAAATCACCACCCCAAACTCCTGATTGGCGCATTTTACTGCAACACAGGTACTCAAGATAACTTGTGCAAAAGGGAAAATTACTGAAAAGCGAATAGTGGTTTGATGTTAAGGGTGATAGGCTAAACGAATCACAAATAAGCTGCCTCAATGCATGCGAATTTTCCTGTGCACCTGATATCAGTGCACATAATGATGAAAATAAACAATTACCGTCTTTATCTATTTGATACGTTGACGATGGCACAAAATTGTTTAAGTTTGTTATTTCTGTTGTTTGCAGGTTTATGTTTCTACAAAAGTCAATATTTAATGAACCGCATATTTCTTGTAGTAGCCTTGTCTCTGCAGTAGATATAGGAGTTTCAGCTTCAGCAGGAAGGGTTAGTGAGGTTGCGATGTTGTGAACCTGAAAAAAAAACTATGTTCACATCTTTAATTTTACATCAATCAAAACAGTAAAAAAAAATTCGGAGTGTTATGGAAAGGGAAAACAAATTCGAGTGCCAGGACCCCAATGCTTAGATATATAATTATGAATGAAGAATGCTGTGATTAAAAAACCACCATAAAACACCTGCCTCTCTATTTGGAAACTCATTTTCAGGTTCGTTTCTGGTGCTAGGCTCTATGATGCTGTGTGCAGCACAGTAGGAATCGCCTTTTGATGGCCACCGTTTACATATGAGACAGCGTTTCCGAGCTCTAATCTAAACAATTTCAACTAATAGTCCGTATGTAAAATGACAGCACAGCCATAAAACAGGTAATCAAGAGCAGTCAATCATTTTGTTTTTGTAAATACAACTGCTTATTCAATATAAATTAAACCAGAACGAGAAAAATTAAATTTGCAGAAATGAGAGATAAAATTTTTGACTAGACTGTTTTGCGTTGCTAAATTAACTAATAAAATTGAAAGACATTCTCGACATTTGGCTATAATATCACAGGACTAAAGAAAGAAAGGTGAAAATAAAATTGACGCTCTATCAACATTTATAATTTTTCATTCTAAGTGGTACAATATAATTCACTGCCTACAAATCCCTATTAGTGGCATCAAAATTCCCAGTTATTTGCTATTACTCTACACCTTATACTAAATAGTATGTTTTACTATTATTTTAATATTTAATTGACCCGCAAATGATGAAATTGCGAACTGGAATAGTTGGCTCGACGCCAGTATTTCTTTAAGTATTTCGTTCCAATCCATTTTTTTAATTTTTTTATCCATGAAAATATCCCGTAATTAGCTTTCTCCAATCGTCTATCAACTACGTACAACCTACAAAATTGGTTTTAAACAATTCAAAAAAATAAATGAGAAAAG
>NW_027449904.1:0-19584 GCF_964194025.1 Convolutriloba macropyga
TCCTGATTAAAATACTGTTTGTAAAATGCATCCAGAAAAAACCCAAGAAAACTAGAGTAACGTCAAAATGATTGTGGGATTCATCTGTGCTAGTGATATTCACTAACCCTAACCTATATATAATTTTCTCTATAATATTTATTACAATCCTTAGGTTGTATCCTATGTAGCCTATACTAGATAATATGTGGTCGATGTCCGAAAAATTGAGCATGCGTATTGATGTCCTATGTATTAAGATTAGAGTTTTGAGCGTTGAAATGATGTACACTGGTCTGAATTAGTTCAAATTCCTTTCAAATTTGGGTATGTGTGCCCACAGTTTTCACACGACGCTCTCGTGAAAACATGGGACAATCTTTCATCACTCGCTTCCACGCAATTAGGTCACTAGTTTCAACAATTTAACTAACTCATTTTTACGTCAACACCCCCCCCCCCCCAGTTACAGTATCTAATTACTAAAAATAAAGGAAGCCTAACTGGTATACAAATTCAGAAATTTCCCTCTCCATACTTTTATTGGAATAAGAAGACAACCATCGGTTTAACGATTACCCATAGCCCTATTCACAAATCAATTGGTTGATATTTTCCCGTGAATACTCGAGACAAAATTGAAGCTCTTTCCCCATTATTGATAACCTATTTCCACGTTTTGCGTAACTAAATTGCATCGTTGAAAATTTATATGAATCGTGAAATATGGGGACATGTTTTTTTTTGATCACTCAATTCCACAAAACAATAAATTTTGAAAGTTGCCTTTTCGGGCATTGGCCAGGTAATGTATAACATATATACTATACTATATGCTCTATGCTTTATACTTTGTACCGTATACTATATACCCTAGATTTTTTTATACTATTCACCCCTAAACCTCTTATCCTAATTTTAATACAACGCACCTAATATAATATTTTCTATACAGAATTCTACATTACCATATGCTATAAAATTTAATGGCAACCATCTAAGCACAGGGATTCTACAATTTTTTTTACTATAAGTTCTGAATACTTTAAGCTTAAGACTACGAATCCCCATACACTTCAAAAAAATGTTCTGTTCAGACCTGATATGACAGAAAATCTTCATGGACAAGCCACTTTCAGCAATTAATTTTTGTCTAATACGATTTCAATTAATTAATTGACGCTCTCGTGAAAACATGGGACAATCTTTCATCACTCGCTTCCACGCTATTAGTCACTAGTTTCAACAATTTAACTAACTCATTTTTACGTCAACACCCCCCCCCCTAGTTACAGTATCTAATTACTAAAAATAAAGGAAGCCTAACTGGTATACAAATTCTCCATACTTTTATTGGAATAAGAAGACAACCATCGGTTTAACGATTGCCCATAGCAATATTCACAAATCAATTGTTCGATATTTTCACGTGAATACTCGAGACAAAATTGAAACTCTTTCCCGGTTATAGGTAACTTATTTCCACGTTTTGCGTGATTAAATTGCATCGTTGAAAATTTATATGAATCGTGAAATATGGGGACATGTTTTGATCACTCAATTCCACAAAACGATAAATTTTTGAAAGTTGCGTTTTCGGGCATTGGCCAGGTAATGTATAACATATATACTATACTATATGCTCGATGCTATATACTTTGTACCGTATAATATAACCTAGATTTTGTATACTATTCACCCCTAAACCTCTTATCCTAATTTTAAAACAACGCACCTAATATAATATTTTCTATACAGAATTCTACATTACCATATGCTATAAAATTTAATGGCAACCATCTAAACACAGGGATTCTACAATTTTTTTTACTATAAGTTCTGAATAATTTAAACTTAAGACTACGAATCCCCATACACTTCAAAAAAATGTTCTGTTCAGACCTTATATGACAGAAAATCTTCATGGACAAGCCACTTTCAGCAATTAACTTTTGTCTAAAACGATTTCAATTAATTAATTGACGCTCTCGTGAAAACATGGGACAATCTTTCATCACTCGCTTCCACGCTATTAGTCACTAGTTTCAACAATTTAACTAACTCATTTTTACGTCAACACCCCCCCCCGTTATAGTATCTAATTACTAAAAATAAAGGAAGCCTAACTGGTATACAAATTCTCCATACTTTTATTGGAATAAGAAGACAACCATCGGTTTAACGATTACCCATAGCAATATTCACAAATCAATTGTTCGATATTTTCACGTGAATACTCGAGACAAAATTGAAACTCTTTCCCCGTTATAGGTAACTTATTTCCACGTTCTGCGTGATTAAATTGCATCGTTGAAAATTTATATGAATCGTGAAATATGGGGACATGTTTTGATCACTCAATTCCACAAAACGATAAATTTTTGAAAGTTGCGTTTTCGGGCATTGGCCAGGTAATGTATAACATATATACTATACTATATGCTCTATGCTATATACTTTGTACCGTATACTACATACCCTAGATTTTGTATACTATTCACCCCTAAACCTCTTATACTAATTTTAATACAACGCACCTAATATAATATTTTCTATACAGAATTTTACATTACCATATGCTATAAAATTTAATGGCAACCATCTAAGCACAGGGATTCTACAATTTTTTTTACTATAAGTTCTGAATAATTTAAACTTAAGACTACGAATCCCCATACACTTCAAAAAAATGTTCTGTTCAGACCTGATATGACAGAAAATCTTCATGGACAAGCCACTTTCAGCAATTAATTTTTGTCTAATACGATTTCAATTAATTAATGTTCTTCCTATCGACGGACGTTTAATATCCTATTTTTTCAAATTTTTTCATATCTTTTTCCAAAGACACTATTCCTATTTTCTGACATCGGTACTTATTTTCAAAAGTAAATTTCATTTATATGTTTTTTTTTCTGGAGCATGAATTATCAATTGACTGCAATAATACCTTGCAGCTGAATTAATATAGAGCATCAAGTTTCCGATCAGACATCATTATAAAGCAAAACTGACTAGAAAATAAAGTCCCAGTTCTTAAGACAATCGAGAATTGACAAACAGATGTATTATTACTAACTTTAATTTGGGGTTTTATTACTCAAAACGAGTTAACCAGCAATATTTTAAAACCGAGAACAAGGAAATTTAAATGATTTATATCAAAAATTAGAATATGCAATTCACAGATTGCCATATGTTTTAGAGAAACAATCAAATGTTTCCTTTATGGCATTTTCTGCGACACAAGATGCTTAAAATCTGAACTTTTGTACGAAGAAATTATCTTTTTATCAGACCACTAAAACTCAAGTTTTCAATAAAATTGATACCTTAAAATACAACTAATACTCAGTAAGACATTCAAATTCTTTTGCAGTTCTTGTATCGGTTTTGTTCAGTATACTTTTTTCAATCTTTTGGTTGTGTTTTATAATAATTTCCTAGATTATGATGATTTAAAACGACCAAATGTGCTTAAGCGTTCTTGAAGAATTGAGATAAAACTTTTAAAAACCTTCTATTAAACATTAAACTATGTGTGGTGAAACATTGTTTACCATTTAAGGTATGCTCTGGTTAAAAAATTAGTTTTCAGTTTTTGAGAAAAAAAAACAGCCGGAGCAAATTTATTCGGTGCTTTTTTAGGAATCAACGCAGCAGATCATATAAAAAAGGAGTTATTTTTAGAATTTTCGGCCAAGTAGAGTATATAGTGTGCAAATATATATATATATATATATATATATATATATATAAATTGGTATCAGCTTGCAAGTTCTCATATATCATTACTATTTTTGTAAAACGCCGGCATTGTGTCCAACGCCATCTTTTGTATAAGACAAACACGCAAAGTTTTCTGTTTATCTCTTCTACAAACTAAAACACAACTGTTTATGCTAAAATTGGCAAAAATTATCAAAATTCTTGCAAGAAAGATCTTCTTTTGGAGTACTTTTCTTTCTTTTTTATTCTTTCATATTTTTTGCATCGATTTTAGCCAGTGTTGTCAATTTTCGAATATATTTAATGGCCAAAACTTTGACACAGAGTAGAAATTAATTTGATACCGAGATATATATATATATATATATATATATATATATATATATATTTATATATGTATATATATATATATATATATATATATATATATATATATATATAACGCATAAAATTTTTTCCGGTTCAATAAATTTTTAAAACTTGAAATGTGTCTTATACATGGAAAAAATATATAAAAATTTGAAGCTGTTCCCTGAAAAAAATGACTCCACAATATTTGAAGAAAACTTCAATTTATAGTTGAGTTTGAAAGTTTAGACTCTCGTATTTATTCCTCCAACTTTTTCTACATATTCAACTTTTTTTCTATTTCCATTCTGAAAACATGATTTTTTTCTCGAAAAATGGAAAAAGAGCCTTTATCAACTGACGGGCAGAAAAATTGTTATATGGAAAAATCAGTTCCAAGTTACAAATCGTGTATCAGTCATCACTGCGCACAAAATTTGACAACCTATTCAGACCGCAATGAAAAAAAGTTTCAGAACAATTCAAAGTTTGCGAATATCGGAGCTGACAAAAATTTTCTAGTTAAGCACAAATCAAGATCTGGGTCTCTCTCAAAATTCAACGGAACTGCTGGTATAAACGAAAAATTTCCTGGGCTTGATTCAAAGAATTTGCCCAGTAAACTACCTGAAAACATTCCCGACAAAAATGTCGATAAATCGCGGAATGATATTCCCAAAAGTCTTCCCGACTCAGTTGATTCTTCCATCAACCTAGATGAATTCAGTATCGAAGTTCCACCTGGAATTCCAATTGAGCCGTCGGAGTTGGTCAATATGGTATCGGGTGGAACTGTAGGTCCTTATATATTTTGTGATAAATGCATGAACGAAATAAGGGTTTACTTTATTTGCAAAAAACTCGATTTGTGTGGTTCATATTTAATGAAATCAAATGCCATTTTGATACTTAATTGTTTGAAGTTTAGGTTATATACATTTTAAACAAAAATTGTCAAAAAAAACAAAGAATGGCCAAGAAGACCTAAATTTCAAAAATTTTTCAGTCAAAATGAATTGTCAAGAAAATTAAGTAGTGATGTTCCATATCATAGAATTGTATTTTGAGAACTAGAACAGTTTTTCGAATGCTTAAATTAAATATATGCTTAGATTAATGATATTTGTAAATAAAATCAAAGAACAATGAATTAGAAAAAATCTTTACTAATTTTAATCATTCTCAAATTGACGCTTACTTTCTCTGCTTTTTGACAGATATGAGGGATTTGTAGGTTTTATCAATATAGATGAACGCGTATATAAATTGTCATATTTATATTTTCTGATACTTATAATTATAGAACAATTTATTGAAAAAAAACTTTGCATTGAAAAATGGGTTTTGAAAACAGCTGATTTTTTGTTAATAGTTAAATTTGTTAGTAGCGATTACATCAGTACTGCTGCTCTTTTTATGCAATTTTTATACTAACAACTTTTGTCTAACTTTTTGATTTTTTGTCCTCAAAAGTGGGATAAATAGGTAAAACCCGGAGGGCATTTAAAGTCCCCTTAAAGCCTTATGGCAAAGTGGTCTCTAGGCATGCGATTCAGCGCAAAAGTTTAGAAGACAGATCTCCATATTGTGATGGGCGGTTTAAGAGTTTGACTCTACTCCACTAGTTCAACCTCGAGCCTCAACCACTTTACCACTCCCACCCACTCCAACCCCTCCACCTCATTTCAGCTTTTCCCTTTTAACCTTGCAAAATGTTGAACCCCCTCGTGCCCAACCCCTCGATTCAGCCAAAGCTAGCTTCCTCAAGCTGCAGCTATTTACTGGCTAAACCGAAGGCTCGCGAGTTTGTTTGAGAGCAGCTCAACCAACTCTAGTTGCTTTTGTTTTCCTCACGAGAGTCAGAAATGGGTTGCTCAATATTCGTTATCGTAAAAATGAATATTTAGCAGTGACTGTTTTCAATGCAGTCTATGATTCTTATCCTCTTTTTAACAAAAAAAATCTGTGTTTTGGCTCCACAACCAAAAATACAAAGCAAATCTTAAAGCAACTGGTGAAACGCTTTTGATGTCAGTTTTGAATTTAAATTTTGTGGATTGAGTTGTCTCACGCTAAGAGGAAACGCATGCCTCTTTCTTTAAAAATCTTTATAGGTCTTAGGAAAATCAGTATAGTCATGGGATCTTCAGAATTCGGTAAATGAACCAATTCCGAACATCAAAAGTGACTACACGATTAAATATTTGGTACTATGACAGGCTTGTTATCTCAATTGCGCATTTAGCAATCTCTAAATATATCAATATATTTGACCGCGCAATAACACCGTAAAGTACAAAAAATTGGCAACTCCTGTTGCCTTTACTTCGCAGTTTAATAATTTCCCCAAAACTTTAGCTTATACGAAACTTTTTGGGCTACTTTTTTCGTGCCTCTCCTTGTAATAAAATGTGCGCGAAAAAAGAGTGGCGGAGAAATATAATCTAATATCAAGGCATAGTTTTCCATGGACGCTAACAAGTTTTCCCATTGGTAGGTGTTTAATGCAACTTTTATTATCACAACGACAGATGATTTTAAAAAAGCGCCAGCTCCGTGAATGTTCAAAACACGTTTAGGTGTGTAGCATATATGATAATCCAGAATTTTTAGGAGTGGAACCTAAAAATCGACCAAATGGTTTACATGGATAGCTACAAAACGGATTAATGCGTGCGTTTTCGTACAAAAAGGTTCTAGCTCTGAAAAAAAATGACAGAAAATTTGGACCTAATCTTTGTTGTAGCCGCTGTTATGTACACTACTGTTAGAGTACCACTGGTTTCCTGTCTTTTTTGCATATGGAAAGATTGCAGACTTCTTTTTCAGACGTTGGATGAAACCAATTATTAACTCTTACTTTCAAGTGCAAAACCACTAAGACTATTTTTGTTACAGTCATTTCGAGAAGACTTGATCTCCTACGGGTTCGCGCTAAATTGTCTTCTCCGACAACCCACCAGTTACCACTTTTTATTATAACCACCTCCAGATATTTCTTCACAACAAAATATTTAAATGATAATTCTTCAAAGACTCTGTTCCGAGTTTTAAAAGAATTTTGTAGTGCAAACAAAATATTTTTTATATCTTACGTAGATGTTGAGAACATTAATGATGAGTTTTTTGTTAACGCAGAGATAACTCTAGATTCAAGTTTCGAAAGTCCTTCAAACATATATTTCAAGGTTTTCTACAACAAAAATTTTTGTAAGTCCAATTTCTTAAAAGGAAGTGGAAACGGTCTTGGGAGGATGCAAAAACAAATGTCACCTGCAAATGATGGCTCAAGTATGTTCGCGCTAAGTCAATTGGATGCGGTCATTAGTAGACCACTATACGAACTTTTTGACAATTTTCTTTCAGACCAAACATTTTAGTACCAGCACTAAGCAAATTGTTTGAGAAACTCATCGAAGATTGTGAAATCATCGCAGGATGCTAAATTTTATTGACAAAAAACTTACAAAGTTCAAAACCATTTGGCGTCCGCAGAAAAAGATAGTGTGTGCATGTCTTAACAGATATTATCGCGTTCAAGAGAAAAGTACTGACAAGAACATATACGCTCTGCATGTTTTGTAGATTTCAAAAGCGTTTGATACAGTTAATCATGATACTCTTTTTAAACTGTTGCGCTAAAAAAGTGAACCTACAGATTTATAGATAGTGACTTTTCTGAACATTTTAAATCTGTTTGGCACGAGGGCATTGAATTCAGAACACTTCAAAGATCAAGTGGGGTTATGCAAGCTTCTAACTTCAGTCTTCTTTATTTCTTGACTTTTCATAAGTGATCTGAAAGACTTCATTAAATCTGCTCAAGGCATTCCTTTTGTAAATTACACTACTGTTTTCAATAAAACTTCAAACCCTAACATATTATAAATGAAGGCGACAAGTTTCTGTGTTTTATGGTCGGAAAAAACCAACTGACGTTAAAGCAGTCAAATTGTTTCATATTTACCTTGAACAACTAGCCTTCAATCATACGTACCGGATGCCTGGATCGATAATAAAATGGATTTCATATCAGACATCTGAATTTCAGTTTAAAAAGTTGAACCCGTTTTGCTGAGTGACTTATCAAGCATCAACTTGCATAATTTCATTGAACTCCTTCAGGAAGTTTTCCTGGAAATCCGAAAAAACCAGAGTCAAAATACTACAATTTTTCTGAACTCAAAATGAGGCTTTGTACACGATCAACGGCAAAAACACCTTTTTTTTCAACAGCAAGAAATAGTTCATTAGGTTTTAGAATTGTCATTGTATACAACTTTTTGCTAGAAAACAATCCATTACCCCCAGATTTTAGTAAAATGGGTATTTCAAATTTCAAAGACTTTTTCATCAGTTTCAAAAATAAACGTATCATCTCCAGGGCTCTATGTTGTTGCTGAATTTTTGACGGCCTGTTTTGACTTTGAAATTATTACCTTGATGGGTTGACATCTACCTTAACATAGACTCTTAAAAATTAAATTTTCGTACACTAAAAAGTTGACAGATAGTCTGTAAGTATTCTTACACAATTTTTCAAATCTTGTAAGAATCCCGTGTTGAAGAGAACAACGAAAAAACGACAATATTGTGTAAGAAATCGTAGTTTTTGTCGTTCTGTCGTCGTTTCATCGTTTTCATTAGTTTCCGTCGTTTAAGTCGTATTTTAAGTGTAAGAAAAGATCGTCTCTTCGTCGTTCTTTTGTCGTTTCTTATGTCGTTTTTTGCAAATGAAGTCGTCGTTCTTTCGTTGTTTTTTCGTCGTTTCTTACGTCGTTTTTATTTCAAAAAAAATCGTCGTTTTTTATCGTTTTTTCGTCGTTTAATTGCTCTTGAACTAGTTTTTCTATATTAGATCGTTTTTGCAAATCTATTTAATAGCCTGAAAGCTCCGTGGTTAGTGTATCAGGTGATGTATTCGGAGTTCAGTGGTTCAAATCCCAGTGGGATTACGTTTTTTCGTCGTTTTTTGAAAAAACGATCATATCCTACATAAAAATAACGACGAAATAACGAACAAAACGACGATTACCACGTAAGGGCTTTGATCGTTTTTGTCTAATGAAAACGATTAAGAAACGACGAGTGTAAAACAGAATTCCTCAACACGGGATCTTACAAGCAAAATGGAAATAGCATGTATTCCCGTGTAATATTGCTTGCAAGATTTTTGCAGGATATTGAATGCTTCGTTCAGTTGACTTGAACACTGTATGGCTGATAGAGGAGGAATAAGTGAGGTATTAATGGTAGAAATATCTGTCATCAATTGAACCAAAACAAACAGTAAAAAAACACCTTCACTAGCCGTCTTTACTTGCCTCCAAAATTAACTAGCAAGTCAAGACGGAAACAATCTAAGATCAAAAGAACTCGAATGTTGCAGTAAAGAACATTTTTTTCCGAATAACCCTGCTAATGTTGCCTCAGTAAAGAATATTAGCATGTTTAGTCTGAACAATATATTCTTTAGTTCAACATTCGAATTGTTGGCCAATATTCATTATAAGTAAGACTTGGAGGGTTATTCGGAATTCCGAATAACCCTCCAAGTCTTAGTTATAATAAATTTTGGCAGAACAATTATTGCTGAACATATTAGATTAAATTTTTGCTACAATTAATGATCAGTTTTAAATTGGATTAAATATTTGCTGCTAATTATTTGCGCGTAAAGTACAAATGTAGGCATAACAAAAGTTCTGTATTAAAAAAAGATAATAAATGACCAAAAAGAGCCATTGCGTTGAGTATAGAGTCATTGCAAGGAAGAAATTACGTTACCCAGTTACATCGCTTGTATTGATACTTTATGCCCTGACGAACTCGTGAAACAATCCAGAAATATCCGACAAGCACCTGGAAATAACTTCTCAACTTTGATCAACAGTACAATTGGCAGCTCCGAGACAACCGACAGCCAGGAATCCGATAGCTCAATTGCATCATCGGAAAACCAAAGAAAACCCCGAGTTCCCCGATCAAAAACGAACCCAGCATCGAGTACCTCTGTAACCTTGACACCCATTAATAGACAAGATATTTGTGAACAATGTCTATATCGTTACCAATCACTGGCAATGTGTGAACGGATTGACTTATGCTTTTGTTCGAAGATGAAACCCGATGTAATGTTGATGTTGATTGGGTTCTTATCAAGAATAGTTCATAAATTTTTCGACAATTGACCCGACTCGTCAAAAGATAGAAGAAAAAATTGTCAGATTAATTTAAAAGAGAGATTATGCACTTCAATCTATGAAAGTTGAGCGTATGTTCTAAAAAAACAGAAACAGTTCCCTTTTTGATAGATTTTTTTGGAAAAATTTGGGAAAATGGGTATTTTCTTGTGTTCGCCCCAGCCCAATGAATAGCTACTCGCGGACACAAATTTTGTAAAGGTGGAGGGGAGGGGGAGACATTATGTCGCACACGTCTCTTAGTTTTGTTGGTTTTTAATAGGTCGAATTTATCAACAGACTATCGATAGATCTTCAAAATTTGCAAGGGAAATGTTTCAACGTTTTATAAGTCACTTCTCTAGCATGAAAATAATCAAGACAATTTCGCCGTTTTTATACCCAAATATTTTGCTTTAAAATGCGACAAATGTCATTATAAATGGGCATTCACGAAACCTGACACCAGTGTAAACGTTTTCTGTTATATTGACAGTTTAGTGAAAAAACGTTATCATTCAAACTCGTATTCTACATTTGAAAGGGGGATATTGGTCGGTACAGTTTTATTTTTCAAGATAAATGTCATAGAATGAGAAATCAGGCCAGTCCTAAGAAAAGGCAAACTGAATTTTCGAGTGCAGAAAGTTCGTGAAAGTCTATAAAAATCAAAATATGTTGAAGGTGTGGTTAATTTATTAGTTGATCCAAACGAAACCCTGACAAAGTTTAATTGAATTTAATAAAACTTTAGAATTAAGTTCAGTTTTGTTGACCGTTTTCTTAGCATAGAAATGCTTTTTGAGCAATGAGGATTGATTATTGTTATAAATGACTGACCAGCAGACAAGCTGTTGTTAAACTTATACCCGGGTCGAGAAAAAAATGCAAAAATATGTAAGATAAGCGGTGAAAAATTAGTTTTTTCACCGCAAATTTCGTACATAATTTGGCGGTGAAATGCGGTGAATGCGGTGAAATTATGTAAGTTCACCGCTAGACTAAGCGGTGATCTTACAAAATTTCACCACAATTCACCGCTAAAATATGTAATTTCACCGCCCTTACAAGGGTCCGAACCTCTCACCTCCTGCATGTCATCCACTTCTTATTCCACTGCGCCATCTCTCACTAAATTCTATTATTTTTTGTTTGAATATAAATCGAATTCACTCTACTTTCTGCAAAACATGCGCGGTGAATTTTTGTAAGATTTGCAATTTTTAGCGGTGAAATTACAAATTTTATCGGTGAAATGTGGTGAATTTTTGTAAGTTCACCGCTTACTCTAGTGGTGAAATTACATAAATTCACCGCTTAGAAAAAGTGTCAAAAAGATGTAAGATTAAGGGGCAGTTTTAGTGGGAAGGCAAATCTAACAATTCCTCCCACACTCACCATTAATTTCACCGCATTCTTTGCTGATCTCAAACATCTTTAACAATTGTTTCTAAGCGGTGAATTTATGTAAGTTCACCACTAAGTTGAGCGGTGAATTTATGTAATTTCACCGCATTCACCGCTTATCTTACATAATGTGAACACTTTTTTTCGAAGCGGTGAATTTATGTAATTTCACCGCTAAGTTCAGCGGTTAAATTATGTAATTTCAGCGCTACCAGCCGATAAATTTTTTTTCACCGCATTCACCGCCTGATTTATGTAATTTCACCGCATTAACCGCTTATCTTACAAAAATATCCGCATTAACCGCTTATCTTATATAATTTTGCGTTGAATGGCGGTGACACCTCGACCCAGGTATGTGACATCATCAAGACATCCATTACTGCTTCTATGACTTCCACTATTTTCCGCAATAACAAATATAAACCAGCTGATTTTAGTATTAATCAAGATGTAATTTAGATACCAAACTTTTTAAGAGTTCTGATTTATGTAAACGCTAATGGCGAACTGGTCTTTTTAATCAATAATCAAAAAGTCGTGAGACTTATATGCAATTAGTTATTTCTGTCAAATTGGCAGGTTAAGATTTATGATGGTAAAGTGTGACAAATAGTGGTATATGTATTAACTGTTGCTAGGGAAATTGGCCGACAGGGTGTTTAGCCGACAAGGAAAAAATGAGAAATTTAGCCGACAATTTTATCATAATTGGTAATAGAAGTACATGATTAGTCCATAAATCAGTAGTTCGGTTGTGATAGATTCATATCAAGTCCCACGGGCCGCTGAGGCATGGCCAGATGCGGTAAAATACGGTCCGACCACGGATAGACCTTCGTTACACTAGTTGATGAAAAAACTGCGGTATATTTGTCCGCTTACGAAATAGTGTTTTAAATTGGCCAATCACAGCTTTAGAATAAAATTACTTGCTCATTTTACTTAAATTGTCGGTTAATATTCTCATTTTTTGGTTGTCGGCTAAACGCTCTGTCGGCCAATACGGCAGCCACCGTACTAACTGTGAGCAGATATTTGCCCTGTAATGTTATTCAAACAATCATTATAGACATTTTTAATTATCAGTTAAAAATTCAAATGATTAAACCAGCCTTGACTGTTCGCGTTCTCGCTTATTACAATCCAAATGATTTTGATTGTGTTGGTGTGCTGTCTTTTTTACGGCTCAAAGAGGAGTATTGGTTTTCTGCAGGTTTTTATAATCCAAGAATTGGATTGTATCGGTGCTGTATCTTTTTTCGTATGATGTTTTCACATATTTTTCAATGAATTTGATATTTCACGACTTGACAAACAGGTAAGGCCCAGTGGTCAACAATTTTCATTAAAGTCCTGAAGCCAGTTAAATATGTCATTGAAGAGCTTAGAGTGTTGAAGCTGCTGGGATGGGCCTAATTTAAGATTAAAAGGTCATTTTTAGGATTTTTTGAGCCCAAAAACCTTTTTTGCTCATTACTTTCTGTAATTTTTTCGAGTTTCTTGTTTTTATTATTCTTTAAATGATGTATGTCCAAGTTGACAAAGGTCTTTTGCAAGACAAAATCACTTGTTATGACCATCTTATGAGTTATATCGTTTAATGATACAAACATAAACATGCCAAATGATACTAATTTTTAAAACTTTAATAATTTTTAATAATCTGATAATAAGGTTCGCTTTAGGTTTTAGTGTCAATGGAATTGTTTTCGAGAACCTATATATCACGAATTTTAGCAACCTTTTGATAAGATCTGCAATTATGTTCAAATTTTTTCGAAAACATTTGTTTTTTCTTCAAGTTTTCTTGCCTTAGCGGCCAAGTAAACTCCTCTAAAGTTTAATAGCATGTTATTGCATAGTTGCTAAGGGCAATAGATTGGTTTGAATTTTTTTTTATCGCGAATTTTGTAATTTTTTGATAAAAATAGAAATTTCAGAAAAAAAATTCTTGTCATGTTCCTGTTTTATCGATCATTGAGCCAATGAAACTGCATAAAGCTTGCAATTGGTTTACCAAATAACTCTTGGAGACTGTCGTACTTTATTATTTTGCCGTGATGATTTGCGGTGCGAGATTGCAAAGGGAATATTATTTGACTATTCGCGGCGCGAGATCTACTTTCACTTTTGTTTCGCTTACTTGCAGAGCGGGAAATTAAGAGAAGGTCTTGCAAACTGAATTGAATTGCAGAAAATCAGAACTATGAAATTAATAAAGTAAAACCACTCGAGCACAACGTGAATGCGTGATCAGACATGTCTGATCACGAAGCGGGAAACTAACCCGACAGTTGAAACAAAATCATAAGATTAAGATTAAGATAATTAACTAAATTAAGAGCATCATATAAATTTTACTGCATCAATGAAATTGAGAAATAAATAATTGTTCGGGTATCACATACCCTTTGCAGCAAGAGCAAATTGTAGAATACAATTTTCAAAATTTATATAATAACAATATTTACAAATTAATAAAAGGTCCCCTGTTAAATAGATAATATCAATATATTTACTGGTTATCATAGCTAAAAAATACGATGATTAATAAAATATATGATGTTTTTCTTTTTGCAGTTTTCAAGCATTACAAATTCCAATCTCCATTGTCAGAATCTTGTTTCTCTGCCTCGAGAGCTGTCATTGTCCGAACCAGCGTTGGGGTGTCCACATATAGCAGTGGCGGGTTTCGGGTAGCGGGAGGCGAGACAGAGCCGATACGGGGTGACACATTTTGTTCCTCGGGCTGATTGTCCACAATTTGCTGTACCGATTCGACAATGGTGTCAGGTGGTGCAAAATTTTCCACATCGCCCGCTCGGCGGGGCCGTTTCGGTGGAGGCAAGATATCAGAAGCTGGTGGAGAAGTCTCGAAGCCATAATATGATGGGCTTCGACGAGGACGGTCTGAAGTACGCGTAGAAGATGATGTTGTGGCCGCGTGAGTAGATGTAGTTGTGTTTGGTTCGCTAGTCGAGAGTGGAGGTTGTTGATTTCGTATCGCAGAGAAGTTTGGTAATTTTGGAATGCGTCCCCGCATCGCGCGTGAGATATTCGATCTTTGCGATGAAACCCCGCTGCCCGGTTCTCTCTTCCTGTGCTTCATTTTCTTGTCACCCTTTTGCTTTCGGGTGAACTCTTTGATGTGGATGTGAATCAGCTCTTCCACGACTTTTTCTCCAGAGCGGGGTCCGCGTCTATCCGCATAAACTTTCAGTGGAGTGTGCCTCTTCAACTTTGTGCCAAATTTCGCAATATCGCTATTGCGAACTGTCACAACTTGCTTGCCCGGTTCTTTTATGGTCGACGTGGTGGGGCTCACTTTGAGAATTTGCGACCCAGGGGCAAGGACCTCGTATAAACCCTCCAAGTTCTTTTTCGAGCGTCTCTTGCCATGGACCTTTCTCGCAAGATTCAGTTCGGCCGCACGTTCTTTCAGGGGAATGGGGCGGACCGCCGTGGTCTTGAGGAATCGTGGTTCCACATCTGTACTGTCCTGCTCCCTGGATCGTGCTTCAGCTGTAGCTCGGGTCATGCCAAGTTCTACTTCGATATCGCTACGATATCCATTGGTCCACTTATCGTCAGGCAGGATCTCTTCGGGCATCACTGTGTCCTCGTCTAAATAATGATTTATAATACTTTTGTATGACAGGTTCAGCAAATTAGGTTTAGTTGCAATCACGCTTAGCGGGGTATTAGGCTTTATTCCAAAGTGTGCTTCGAAGGGCGAGGTCTTTCTTGTTCTCTGTTTACATAAACGCAATTGATGAATGATTATCTTTAATGCATGCTTTACATGAAAGGCGTGTGTAGATAATTTCTCTTCTTTGATACATGCAAGTCTATTCTTAATTGTTTGAATTAATCGTTCCACTAACCCAATAGTGCGATGATCATTTACCGGCGCTTCAATAATCTCGATGTTGTTTTTATTACAAAAGGTTTTTACTTGATGTCCAATTAAACATTTTGCTTGGTCCAGACGAATAGATCTTGGAATTCCATGAGTTTCAATATACATGTCCAAAAATTTCAAAACATTTGGGCCATTAGCTTTGTCGTAAATATATGCAGTTGGATAATTAGAAAAACGATCAATTGCTGCCAAAAAGTACACCTCATTGCCCTTTTCATCAAAAATTGGTCCCCCAAAATCAATTTGAATTTCTTGATTAGGTTCAACATATGGTATTTGAGGAGTGAATTGTTTAGCGGGAATAATTGATTTAAGATTCTTACCGATTGCTGTGCATGGTTTGCACTCAGTGGATTTAACTATTAATTCCCTGTGCATGTAGGGCCACCAGGAGTGTGTAGCCATACAAATCATGCCCCAGGTACCTGGGTGACTTGAATGGATATCGTCGATCAGCGCTTCGCGGAGCACGTTAGGGATAGCCACTCGTTCATCTATGCACACGCACCCGGAGCGCACGTGCAGATCCCTCCAGTACGAGTGTATGTAGGGGTTTATTGCCTTTAATATGCTTTCGTTGTTAGTCAAGATACAATCTCTGACCTCTTTAAGAACAGCGTCCTTACTAGTTAGAGAGGCAATCAGAGACTTATTAAAAATTTTGGAGACGATATAATCGAAAGTGGGTACGTGCGGGCTCGGCGTCAATGGGGTACTAGCATTAGAAGAATGAGTTGGGGATGGGGGAGTTGTGTTTGGTGCCGTACTTGTTGCATGCGGTGTACTGAGATTTTGTATGGGTTGATTCGCCGCGCGAGAGCTGGTTGGCAAATTCGATCGCGTACTTGCGGGGCGCGTAGTGTTGTCGCTAGTTGAGGGTTGATCCGCAGCGCGGGATGCATCATTGAATCGGACTCGGGTTATTTTCTTTTTCGAAGGCATTCTACTATCTATTGTATTGATATATTTGAATACGGATGATGATTGATTAGAATTATCTAGTTTAGAAGGATGCAACTGATTTCTAGAATGACAAGAGGCAAAAAGCACTGATTTTAATTCTGGGTGATGACTTTTAGAAGTATTTGTGGAATGTGATTTGATTGGCGGGATGATTTGCGGTGCGAGATTGCAAAGGGAATATTATTTGACTATTCGCGGCGCGAGATCTACTTTCACTTTTGTTTCGCTTACTTGCAGAGCGGGAAATTAAGAGAAGGTTTGCAAACTGAATTGAATTGCAGAAAATCAGAACTATGAAATTAATAAAGTAAAACCACTCGAGCACAACGTGAATGCGTGATCAGACATGTCTGATCACGAAGCGGGAAACTAACCAGACAGTTGAAACAAGATCATAAGATTAAGATTAAGATAATGAACTAAATTAAGAGCATCATACAAATTTTACTGCATCAATGAAATTGAGAAATAAATAATTGTTCGGGCATCACATACCTGTATTGGTTCGTTAGAGAAGTTTCGTAGTTGTGGTGGTGACGATTCGTGAATCCAGAAAGCGCGGGGGCTGCTTTGTACCGCTTGCGACGCGAGTGAATGGTGAAGTATACTGCATGCACTCCCGGAGTCCACGAGTAGAGTTGTATTGACATTTCCAATCTTGAGAGGCATATTGAGGGGTTCAACTTTCTCCACTGCGGCTTCAATCATTGCGACTGTGTTGTCCTCTTCACCGCTGCTGTAGTCTGATTCATAAAGTTTTGCCGGTTGGACGAAATTTACCGAGTCTTCTGGGTGTGGCTCTTCTTCTACCACCCGAACCATCTTTTTCTTGGGATCTTGGGGCTTTACGTTGATATTCTTTTGCTGTTTACGGCAGACCTTTGCGAAATGGTTTAATAACCCGCAATTGTTGCATGTTTTTCCTTTTGCAATGCACTTTTCGCGATGATTTGGGAGCCAGATTCCGCCACAATTCGAACAATACATTGCTGATCTATTATTTTGTTTGAGAACATTATTATTGTTCTGCCAATACGGTCTTCGTGAGTTGTTGTTGAATTGAATAGCATTGACATTCGCCGGAACAACAATTTTATTGTGCTGTTGTATTTGATGTTGATTTCGCATCCCGAGTTCCATATTGATTGCGAGCTCCAACGCCTGTCGCGGTTCTACCGTTTGTTTTAGTAGTTCTTTTTGGATTTCGGAATCAATCAGATTTGTGATGAATACATCTCGAATTAGGGTCTCCTCTTTGGTTTCAAAATCACAGTTTTCCGCCAGTTCTTTTAATTTACCATAGAAATGCTCGACAATTTCTCCTCTAAGCTCTTTTGTGATCAGGAAGACATGTCTGTCAAATGTTATGTTGCGTGGGCGAATGATTGCTTCCTCCACGATTTTCCAAAAATCGATAGTAGCAAGAGTGTCTATCATGATATGCGGGTTGTTACAGTTAAGGATACGACATCCCTCTATTCCGATGCTCAAGTAAAGAAGGGAGACTGTTTTCCGGTCTGCCAATGACCAGGGTTTGTCGCCACACATGATGCCTACCTCAATAAGTCGTTGGCATTTGTTTTGCCAGTTCATTTTTTGTTGCGCGTTGCGCGCGTTCCTTTCCCTCTCTGATTGTGCAGATGCACCCACAGTTGTCTCTTCGTAGATTGGCTCTAGAGGCAGTTCTACCGTATCACGTTTTGGGCCGAGAAGCCTGTCCAAAATGATGTTTTCTTTGGCTAAGAGTGCCAGTTTGTATTGTACCCTCCACTTCTCCCAGCGGAGTGGTGGATCCGGTGTTGGTTTGTCCCAGAAAGGGTCGATTCCAAGGGGTGTTCTTTTCGTTGCTGGCTGCGCTATGTCGTACTTTATTATTTTGCTGTGATGATTTGCGGTGCGAGATTGCAAAGGGAATATTATTTGACTATTCGCGGCGCGAGATCTACTTTCACTTTTGTTTCGCTTACTTGCAGAGCGGTAAATTAAGAGAAGGTTTTGCAAACTGAATTGAATTGCAGAAAATCATAACTATGAAATTAATAAAGTAAAACCACTCGAGCACAACGTGAATGCGTGATCAGACATGTCTGATCACGAAGCGGGAAACTAACCAGACAGTTGAAACAAGATCATAAGATTAAGATTAAGATAATGAACTAAATTAAGAGCATCATATAAATTTTACTGCATCAATGAAATTGAGAAATAAATAATTGTTCGCGTATCACAGAGACAACAAAAAGGTTCCGAAGAAATAATCACAAATTTTAGCAAAATTTTGTTAAAATTTGAATGCATTCAACTTTTTGAAATTTTGTGTCATTTACTAAATTTATTGATCCTTACGGGCCAATGAAAATGTTCTAGGTCTTGCAGATGGGTTTTTTGACAATTTACAGAGATTATTTACAGGTTTTGAACATACCTATTTTGCATGATTTAGATATTTTCAAAAGTTTTTCCATACTGATTTTTTTAAACATGTTATTTTTCTCGAGTTTTTATATTTTTAGTGGCCAATAAACCTCTTTGAAGGCTTGTGCGTTGGTAATTGGGTTTATTATATTCAAAAATTTCTGCTTTTAGCGTAATAGATTCAAAAGTTTTTGCAATGATTCTGTTTAGTTTGTTTTGATTGAGTTTGTTTCTCAACTTTTCAGATTAGCTTGTTAGCCTAATTGGCTTGCATTTTTCAATTGATCTGCTGTTCAGTTAGAGCAATCCTAAGTCTTTTATTCTTTTTTTAAATTGTATTTCAAGTCCTGTCCTGCTACATTTTTTTTACCGAGAGCAAGTTTGTTCATGACTTGAATTTTGACTCCTTTTGTTTCGAACATTTTTCCTTTTTTTGTTTATTGTCTTCTGTTTTCGAACATTCGGCTTTAAGAGTAGCCTAATTTGAAATAAATATTAAATAGGATTTGCTGATAGTACTAATGTTGAAAAAATCATTCTGAGATTTTATGAACATGTATAAAACACCCCTACATATCTAAACTACATACCACAACCCCAACTCCCCCGACCCCATCTACGTCACGTCCCTACCCC